>NW_004797801.1:50837-52119 GCF_000002075.1 Aplysia californica
CTTTCCTGTCTACCACTATGTTCTTCCAAAGTAGTTTTTATTTTAGTAAGAGTCTGTGATTAGAAGTGTTACAAATGGGAAACAAACCAAAAATAAAAAGGAGGAAATATCAGGACGAAATGTTTGATAGGAAAAAAGGAGCAAACCACACCAGAACATCCGCTAACCACTCGACAAAATAGTTTTTATATAAAATTCTCTGTACTGGTTCTGTGTTAGTCATAATATAACACGTGTGTATTGTGTGTATGCATTGCACATGTCACTGCAATCCAAATTTCTCCACGGAAATCAATAAAAGTGGAATTATATAAAAAATAATAAATTACATTATTTTCATTTATTTAGTGCTCGTGTACTTAACGCACACCCTTTATCCGCTTGTCGACCGTAGTCTTTTTGTTTTTTTGTTTGGTTGGTTGGGTTATTTGTTTTTTGGTTTTTTCTTAAATCCGAATAAATAAGATTTAATTGTTCTCCTCAGGAGGAATTCCTGATCTCATCATCTCGAAACATTTTTAATTCTTACTAATCTTACTCTTCAGAATATATCCGAATTTTAAGTGAGCTCTGGGGGACAGGCGCTCTGTTAGCTAAGTTGGTATCATGCTGGATTACAGAGCGGATGGCCCAGGTTCAAATCCCAGCCGGACATTCTTGAACTCGTGTTGTTTGATGGATTTTAAAACTCTCTGACAAAGGAGGTTACAGATAGGTTTTTCTAAGGTCCTTTGTCTAACCCATTTATCTCGTCGTTTCGGAGACGGACGTTAAATTCAAAGGTTCTGCCTCTTACATTAATAACCTAATACTGTTGATTGGGGTGTTAAACTTAAACTTAAAACCCATAGCCTACACTCACTCTGGTAACGATTTCTCCTGGGAACCTATTTTGCTCCCCATGTTTCTAATAATATTTTCCTGGTGAAATTTATACGGTTTGCACTGACTTGCCGTAATCTGAACTCTAACCTTTATTGCAGGGCTGCTATTGCAATCAATTTGTGCGGGCCGCTTTAAAAAAAAAATCTTACTGGACGCGTTACCGTTGCGATCTCTCTTTTCTACTTATCCGAGATGAAACCGATCAGGTCCGTCTCATTACAGAGATGTAGCCCTTTTTTTAAAAATGTGAGGACTGAATCTATTTGGAGGAGACAAATCGTTTCTTAAAACCTGACTGCCTAAGTTAAAAGCTGAATTAAGAAGACACGCCTCGCCACCCACCCCTTTTTCCTACCCCCTCCTCTTCTCTCTATCTCCCCCCCTCCCTCTCCCCCCT
>NW_004797801.1:53344-54622 GCF_000002075.1 Aplysia californica
CCTCCCTTTCCCACTCGCGCGTTACTCCACTCGAGAGGAGTCTTTACGGTGAAATAAACCATGAACTCATTGCCGATTTACGTTTTTGATGTACACACACACACATATATAATGATTTATCTGCTTGTACATGTATCAGACGTGCGCCGTCATTGTTGAGATCGTAACATGGCGATGATATCGTAAAACACGCCCGCACGAAAGTGCTTGTGTGTAAACATAATATTATTGTTTAAGTTACAGTTACGGTCCTATTTTAGTCTCATCCGGCCATTGTCTTTAGTTTATTCATGTAGTTGTGTAACCGATGATTTATGAGACGGAAGTTCATGACAATTATTGCGCCTTTATATATATCGTGCAGCTCATATAGTTTATAGAATGTAGGATTAGACGTTACACATTTAGATTTCAGCTTATTAAGAGGAAAGAGTTTTTTGTTTTTTATTGGGGAGTGGGATTGTTTGTTGTTGCTTTTTTAAATGCTTTTTAAACAATGTTTCCAAGTTTAGTTTCTGTATTATATTATTTGCAGACCAAAAATGTATCCTTGTTTTAGTGAAATTGTTAGCAATCGGATATTTCGTTAAGCTTATTATAATTTGTAAGCTTGTTGGGCTCAGAACTGGGTACTCAGAAATAATTTTATAAAATACAGGATGCTTATAAATCGGTCTGTACTCTTTTGTAGTATATTGTGTAGCTGTAAGAAACACTGAAAATGTGGAATTCTTATATAAATTCTAAGGTTACTGATAACTGATGGGGTGTTGTATTGTTTTATACTTTGTCTCATGTTGCGTCTTGTTTTTCGTTGATTTGGATTATATTTATTATTATTATTATTATTATTATTATTATTATTATTATTATTATTATTATTATTATTATTGTTATTGTTGTTGTTGTTATTTTATTATTATCCATTATTATTATTATCATTATTATCATTATTATTATTATCATTGTAATTATTGTTATTTTATTGTTATTGCTGTTGTTATTATTATTATTATTATTATTATTATTATTATTGTTGTTGTTGTGTGTGTTTGTGTGTGTTATTTGTATATATTTAGAAAAAAGAAAGAATGCAGGGTGGGGGAGGGGGATAAGCACAGCACAGAAAGGAGAGAGAGGAGCAACGTGGAAAAGGCACTCTTGTGCTGTAGATATAGAGTGAGTCAGTAGGGGATGAAAAGGAAGAGAGAGAGAATGGAGGAAAGGGAGAAAGAGAGAGAGAGAGGGGGGGTGAGTATGTGGATACGTGTGTGAGGG
>NW_004797801.1:55702-56897 GCF_000002075.1 Aplysia californica
CTTTATTTTTTTTCTCTTCTTCTCGCAAACTCGTAGTATTTGCATGACCTTATACTATCTCAGCGTTGTAAGTCCCAAGTGATCTTCAGAGGGCATCACATTTCTGAATCGAAAACCGAAGGCGATGACTTTTAAGTGGATGCGCTAGGTCACTGCTAGGTCCACTTTCTTTCTCTGTGTTCTTTTATTTGTCTGTGTCGCGCGAAGTCTCAGCTCTTCTGGGTGTGTTTGTTTTAACCTGGAAGACTTCGAAGGTTTGTCATTAATAAAAGGTGCACCTTGAGCTGGAGAGAGAGAGAGAGAGAGAGAGAGAGAGAGAGAGAGAGAGAGAGAGAGAGAGAGAGAGAGAGATGCTTCTCAAAAATTGTTCCAAAAAATTCTGTTTATTGGGGCCCAATTGTTCTCACGCCTCATGTATTATTTGAGGGTCGGTGAGTAATAGCAGTTTTGCGCGTTCTGTTATTTAGTGCCGCTTTGTTTTATCATTTTCACTTACATGTTCCTGTAATTCTCTTTGTGTGCCAGCGGCCGACAGCTTTACTTTGAGATGATAAGCAAACAGCCTATTGAGTTGGTGCCCCCGTCCATTGTCGTTAGAATTGTTTTGTCTCAACGTGTTGGTTTGTGTTTCAGTGGCGCCCTGCCAGAAAGAAAAATCGAAGTTTGTCACGATAAGCAAATACAAGCAAGTAGCAGAGGGGACAGAAACTGAGTGTAGGGAGCGGAAAAAAACAACAAGAAACAAAACCAAAACAAAAAAACAAAAAAAACCCCCAACAATAACAAAAATCAACAAACGTTGATCGAACTAGAGAAAACATGGCGCTCATATGACCTTATGCAGTTGCGAGCGCCGTAAAAACTCTACTAAAACAAACAAAAGAAAACAATAATAGCAAAAAGAAGTGAAAGAAAAAAAAGAAAAACAAAGAGGAGGAGGAGGAAGGAAAGAAAGATATTAGTATGCCTCCCCCTAAGCTCGTTCTCTCCGGTGTTGTGTGTGCATATGCGCGGCCGTGCTCGTGCGTGGTGTGTGCGCGTACGTGTTGAACGACGGGGAAGGTGACAAAGAAGTTTGGGAGGAGAAGTAGGGGAAATCGAAGTGAGTGTTGTGAAGGCTTGAACGGGGGTCGTTGCAACTTGTATGAGGTTCTTGGTACTCTACCGTTAGGAGACAGGCATGAAGACGTTGGGG
>NW_004797801.1:58201-59328 GCF_000002075.1 Aplysia californica
TGTGTGTGTGTCTATGTGTGTGTGTACCACTTTAATCTATGATTTTTTTTATGTATTAAAAAATTCCTTTGAACATTCGCCTTCTGGTTGTAGTAAAAAGTGCGTAATTAAATAAGAAAACGTTCACATCGAAATAAGTCTCGGAAGCTATATCAGCTTTATCGAACGTATTGTAGGTGTGAATTTGTTGATCCTTTAAATCTGATACATGGTGCAGTTTCCTTTCCGGTGTTCACCGTCGCGGGTTTTTTGGTGGGTTTTTCCCCCCCTGTTTTTTTTTTTCTTCTTCATCGTTTAAAGCTTTTACGCTTCACTTTAGTCATGTGTTATATTATATATATATATATATATATATATATATATTCAAATTATGTATCAGACTTGTTCCTGCCTCTTACTTCGGTAATCCTCTTGTGGAAACCAGTTTCACGCCCGTCGTGTTGTGTTGTGTTGTTTGTAACTCCTGTTTTTAATTAATGTGAATATCGCATCGTTTGATCTGGCTCTTTGGAGTTTTTCTGGTGGGTTTTTGTTTTCTTTTTTCATGAGAGAGGTAGATCTATATTAATGGTTTAAAATATGAGGGAAAGGGACGGGGGTGTTCTACTTTTTGTAAAGAACGAAATGTTTTTTTAATCAAGTATTTTTTAATTTGTTATTGGAGTGATTGATTTTTATTATAGCTCAATAATTTGGTTATCCATTCGTTCGTATGGTTTTTTTTAATGGTGTCAGTTTTACTGTTCCTCTTTGATTTATCTATCTTGTAAACGTGCTTATATATTTTTTTTATTTGTTCATTTGTCTGTTTACAAAGAATAGGTGCAAGATTTCGTCTCGTTTTTGTTTTTATGTCCCGACAAAAAAGGGGGAGGGGAGCGGAGGGGAGTGTCTTTTCCTCAGCTGAACAAACGAATTATGAAACAGTTTGATCGTTTGGGGGGTTTTGTTATTTTTTGTTTCTGAAAATTTTCTGGGACATTTAGTCCATTCATTAGGAAATAACTCCCTGAGAATAGAGTCTAGCATTGTTTCCAGGGCGCCGGGCTGTGTGTAAAGTGCAGGGGTAATGGGCCGCTTCCGATGACGGGGCGATTTCGGCGCGAGCCAGAAAGGACGCCCCCCCC
>NW_004797801.1:60415-61451 GCF_000002075.1 Aplysia californica
GCTTCGTTTCATGCAGCAATGAAACATGCCAAAGTTCCAAGCCTGTGTTAGACAGTATAGTTTACAAGCTCTTTTCTTTTCGCAGCCAGTCCAATAGCAGAAAGCGGAAGTCTTAAGAGACGTGGTCACATAAAAAAGTTGTTTGTTTTGTTGTTTAGAAAAGCTCTCAGATTTCTACACACACACACACACACACACACACATTCCCTATGTTGGAATTACGGAGGATTTTAAAAAATCCGGGTAGATTGCATTCTAGATTTCCGTTCTGTGTGGGTTGTTTTGTTTTCTATTTGAAAGTTTTGTCTTAGATAAAAGGACGGCCGACAAATCCGGTATAACACCCGGCATGGTGACAGTAATATAGCGTGTCTCTTTTGACTTCCGTCTTATCTTGTGTTAACTGGGGACAGGGCAACGACATGTGTGTCTGTGGGTTGCGCAGTGGTTCAGGCGCTTCGCTATCGCTCGCTGAAGACCTGAGTTTGCTTCCTGTGAGGGCGAGAGGTAAAATTTGTATCGTTTTATATATATTATATATAGTGGTTTTTCTGCTGGGAAGTTGTATCCCTCTCAGCACGGGTTGTCCCTGACAGACACCGTGGAAGCCCGCCTCCTAAATTGTCGAACTCATGTTAAGAATTCCTGTATTATAAGAAGAAAATATTCATCCAGAGAGTACTTTGATTCTTTCCGTTGGCAATTTTCTTCTTTGTAAGGCACATAATCCAATGCCCAACGTAGT
Source organism: Aplysia californica (assembly GCF_000002075.1). Taxonomy (NCBI): domain Eukaryota; kingdom Metazoa; phylum Mollusca; class Gastropoda; order Aplysiida; family Aplysiidae; genus Aplysia; species Aplysia californica. Next base: position 61,161 of record NW_004797801.1, read on the forward strand.
AAGGGTACCCTAATATCACCTCATTTTCAAGTGGCTACGAAAGTGGTCTTCTGCTTATCATTTGGAGACAAAAAAGTATTTCTAATTTAAATGTGTTCATGTCGAAATGTGGGTGGTATCATGTTGGCTTATCAGCTACTTCTCAGTAATTCAACCTGTAGCACAAAAAAAAAAAAAAAAGAAATTATACGAAACCACACGAAAACAGCATAGAAAAACAATAGACCTCACACTACACCCGAAACCGTTGCAAAATTGAAGATCGTTTGATACTAAACTCTATAATAATAA
>NW_004797801.1:63868-65029 GCF_000002075.1 Aplysia californica
TCTCTCTCTCTCTCTTTAATACAGATGTCTTTTGATGAAAGTTTACCCTACCGGTGCCCAAGTTTTTCCTTCCTGGCATGAGCTTGATATTGGCATCTATCTGCCCCCAACAATGAGCTAACCATCCTTGCCTCACTCATCTCACCTTACTTTAAACGATATCCGTACGTCATGTTTTACTATCGTATCCACACGACGTGGGGAACTCTGTTCCACCACTTTCCAAAGAGGAAATTTACTCGTTAATCCAATCCGTAGGGGCCTACGCTTTGCATAGCACTCAAGCAGTCTGTCAAAATGATTTTTTGAGAAATGCTGCAAGTTTCAAAGAAGTATTCTAAAATATGAGGAATACAACCCCGGAGGTACAAAATGACCCCAGGGCGTACGGCTAGGGATAAACTTCTCCGACTCCTTGGGTTTGATTCTGATCCATGTGAGGTGTTTGGGTGGGTTTTTTGTGATTTAAAAAAAAGAAGATATTTTGCTCTTATTTTTACATTTTGGGTAGTTATTTTTAATGTGTGTTCGTTGCATACATTTAAAAAAATTTGTTTTGTTTATGTTCTTCCCCACTTTTTTTAAAGGACAATTTACGACCTTTTTTCTCAAAGATATTTTATACGAGTACAGACCCTGAAAATAACCTCGTCTTGCGGTGTAGCGATAAGCTGGAATTGGTTTCGACATGGATGTTCTTTACACCCCTTCCGTGTCAACCTGTCGGCTGTTACGACCGTTTAAAGGTGCTTGCCCCTGGCCCTGTTTGTGCACGTGAACTCGCCCCCTCCCCCCCCCCCCCCCCCCCCCCCCTCCCTAAGACAAGCCCCTCCTGCCTCCTTGCCTTTGGGTACGGTACCCCTTCTACTTCGACATCACAAATATAAACCCATGTTTTGTGGCGATAAGCAGAGAAGGGGGGGGGGGGGCGCTTTTTGCATATCTTTTCTGTTTGACTTGGGGTAGTTTTCACCCCCCCTCCCCTGGATCAACCCATCAGTTTGTATGTGGAAATATTCGGTGAGGTGTATGTAGGGCCTATGTCATGTACATGTACATCCCGAGCGAGTGTCTTGTTTTCTTTGATCTGGAAATGTTTGGGTAGATGTGAACGGTGAAGTTGTTTTTTTTTTCGTTTTTTTTTTCTCTTTCTTTTTTTTG
>NW_004797801.1:65777-67534 GCF_000002075.1 Aplysia californica
TCTCTCTCTCTCTCTCTCTCTCTCTCTCTCTCTCTCTCTCTCCATCTCTCTCTCTCTCCATCTCTCTTTCTTTCTTTCTTTCTTTTTTCCTCTTTCTGTTTCAGTGCATTCCATGTATTGCAGCGGTCTGGTGTGCATGCCTTTACTTTTATCCCTCGCACCCTTTTGTGCCTGCCCTCCAGTTGCTATGTCCATCTGTTTTAGCTCTATCCCTCCCACCCAGCCCTCTTTTGTGTTTATTTCTCTCGGATGCGCGCAGGCGCAGTTCGTCTTTCACCGATTATCTCCCGGTTTATTTCACTGCCGCCTCGTAATGGTACGCGGTGACGTCGTGCGGAAAGGTCAGAGGTGAGGAGATCACAGGCGTGCGCGAGGACGTGCGCAAAGGTCAGGGGACGAGGGCGTGAAGGCGGGGCGGGGAGGACGACAATGCCATGACCTTATGTTGTGTCACTGGCTCTTCTTGAAAGGCGCGGGCAGCAGCAAGCAGCCTGCTGCCGTTTGTTACTTTAAAAAAAAATCCACAAAAAAAAGGTGAATGTCTCTTGGTCTTAGAGCACGTTCCTCGGGCCCTCGTCTGATCTACTGCTGACTTTTCATCACCTGCATGCGTAGTCTCTTTGATATAGTTCGGTTCAATTACTCAAAGTGGGTGGTTGGCGGGTGCTGTTGTATGGTTTCCTCCTCCTGTCCTATCCAAACGTCTGTCAGCTTTATACTTTTCTACGCCTCTGCTTCTGTCTTTGTTACTCTCTTGTAACACCTCCAATCTCAGGCATTGATATGACCTAAATGTATTGCAAATGCCGTAAAACTCTTACTGTAACAGAAAATCTAAAAGGCGAAGGAGCCTGCAACCGTTTGTTACTGTGGGACAAAAAAAGGCGGTGAAGGTCTCTCGGTCTTAGGGCGCGTTCCCCAAGCCCTTGTCAGATCTACTGCTGACCTTCCACCACCTGTATGCGTAGTCTCTTTGAGAAAGTGCGGTTTAATTACTTAAAGTTAAAGTGGGTGGTTGGCAGTTGCTCTGGTGTGATTTGCTCCTTTCCTATCGAAACTTCTATAATTATTATCAAGCCTCCCCCCTTTTTTTTCTTGGGGGGGGGGGGGGGGGGTTGGTATCACCTCTAATCTGTTTGCTCCTTCTTTCCTATCACCGTCCTTATCACTTCTCCTCCTTTTTTATGTTACCTTCTAGTAATCTTCAGCACTTATATGACCAACGTGTGTTGTAAGCGCCGTAAAACTCTTTACTAACTAAAGATCTACTTTCCATCATCTGTGCCTTGTGTTCGTAGTCTCTTTGAGAAGGTTCAGTTTAACTATCCCAAGTGGAAAAATCGACCTTTTTTAGGGAGGGGAGGGGGGTATTTTCTGGCTGTGGTTGTCCAAAAAATGTTCTGTGGCCGACTTCGATATTTAGTTGCAGTAAACAAACTGAGCTTTAAAAAACAAAGACACAAAAATATAGTATAACGCCATAGTGTCTCCAAATTCAGAAAAGTGCTTTCTCTAAAGCACCCCCCTCCACCCCCCAATTCCCAGCCATAACCACAACCCCATCCCTACCACCCTCAAAAGCCCTCCATCAGAAAGTAGTAGTCTTTCTAAAATAAATATTTATTCTATAAAAAAAATCAGGGAGATTCCGCTTCGCCAGAATTTTCGGTCTCTCGATCGAAGTACATGTACATAGGATTAGATTGGAGGCTGCTAAGCTGGAGACCGAATATATGCGTGCGTGTGTGTGTGTGTGT
>NW_004797801.1:69895-71048 GCF_000002075.1 Aplysia californica
CTTTGAGAAGACTTGGGCTGTTTCTGTTTGTGATTTGTTTTGTCAGTGTTGGGGGTTGTTTTAGTGTGGGAGGCTTGGTTATCGTTTGTTATTTATGTTGTTTGTGCTTTACTGTTAATTGATTTATCCTTTAGTTTAGTTTAGTTGTTAGTAGAGGGTTTTACGGGGCTCGCAACTGCTTAAGGTCCTATGAGTACCAGAAGATTAGAGGTGTTACAAAAGAGTAACAAACATAAAAAAGAAGAAGGGGAGATGAGGACGATAGATGTTTGATAGGAAAGAAGAGGCAAACCGCACCAGAGCACCCGCCAACCACCCACATTTATCCTTTATTTACTCGAGCGCGCGCACACACACACACACACACACACACACACACACACACACACACACACACACACACACAAACACAAACACTCGTACATACACACTATACTAAACAAAACTTCAGTAACGTTTGTGTGTGTATAATATGTGTGTGAGTGTGTGTCCAGGCAATGTGTGCAGATGTTACTGCGCGTGTGAGTGGTGGGAGTGATTGGGAAGCAGCAGCAGAGGTGGGTTCGTCGTTGTTGTTTTGTTTGTTGGTTGTTTTTTTTTACACAGTTGGCTGCCCACGAACAGTTATTGTAGCGTGACGTACAAATGTGGTTTGAAAAAAAAAAGGAAAAAGAGAAAAAAAAAGGTACACAAAGAAAGAGTAGAAGAAAAAAAAGGAGAAAAGAATGGCGTGGAGGAAACATTGAGTGAGTCTGGTGTGGTGCGGATTCGTCCATCCGCGAGAGCCGGTGTGCAGTGTACAGTGCTCTGCCGCCTGGCCATTGTTGTGTGTCCTTTGGCTCGCGCTCTGCTTCGCTTGGTCGCTATTCTCCCCTGCTGTTTTCACTAACTCGCATTAATCCCTTCATTTTGCTACAACACTTTTTTCCCCTTTTTTTTTGGTTTTTGAGGGGGTGGGTAGCTCTGGGCGTGTGCAAGCATGCGTACCATTGTCGATTTGGCTCACTCGTGCATTATACATGGATTGGCAGAGGTTACTTTAAGTACAGACGTGCACACGCACGCACATGTGTGAATACACATACATACACTCACACACTCGCACATATACAGAGAGAAACATTTACACACACACACACACACACACACACAC
>NW_004797801.1:71198-77143 GCF_000002075.1 Aplysia californica
CACACACACACACACACACACACATGCAGGCACCGGCACACACACAACCACCGTCAACACCCACACAAACTTGCAAATTAATTAAAATATTTCAATTCCGTCTTCCTTGAAGACTTTGGCAACATTGGGGCGATCCCTTTTGTCTTATTCCATGTTATCAGCTACGAATCAGTTTGGTTTGATCCATTGCCTTGATTTGTTCACGGTTATTGCTTTTTTTGGGGGGGGTCCTATGTATCCGAATAGCTCATAGGCGAATAGCTCACAGGTGTTGACATCAGAGCAATAGAAGGGACTGCGATGAGAAAATTCACGTAATGTTTTGGACACTGTAGTGCTGCTAGGGCCTGTCTTGAAAGTCATTTGCAACAGTCAGGAATTTTTGGGGGGTGATTTTATTTATTTATTATCGTTTGCAACAGTCAGGAATCTTTTTTTTGGTTTTTTTTTTTGGGGGGGGGGTGATTTTTTATTTATTAATATGCGTACATAGTAAGGGAGATAAATGGAACTGGTTGAAGAGAAAAGTGGGTGGTGGTTGGGGGAATGGGGGTGTTGAAAAAAGTGTTAGGAATCGTCCCCTGGAATCGTTTTGTTATGTTTGTTTGTTTGTTTCTTCCTTTTTGTGTTATATTTTGTTTTCCCCCCTCACGGCTGTACACCACCATCAGCGTCCGCTTTTGCAAGATAAAGACCGGCGTGTTACTTTCATTATCTTTGACGTTGCGTCTCCTGCCAGTGACACTCCACTAGAGGCAACGCACCTGCCTAGCTCGCTGCCAGACTCCGGGGCCGTACCTGTCCGCACGCGCGTGAACTGTCAGGCGAGTCCGCGCCCCGGCTCTTGTCGCTCTTTTTTCTTCTTTATTATTATTTTTTTTGGGGTTTTGTTTTGCCTTTTTTTGTTTTTTGTTGTTTTGATTTGTTTTTGTTTGTACTGCGGTGGAAGAGACAATCGATAAAGTATGCAGATTGGGGCTCTCTGATCGGCAGGGAGATTACGTAAGAGATAAATAATGCGCGCGTGCACGTAAAAAACAGCCTCGCAGTAAAAAAAATAAAAATAAATAAAATGAGAAAAACAGCAAGTGCGGGGTCGATTTTCCGAAACGAAGAAAGAAACGTAATAAAATTGCAAAATCTAAAACCCAAAGAAGTAAAAGTGGAGAGATTTATGTCCAAATATCAAAGTTTTGTGAGTGCTAACGGTTAAGCTAAGGTCGAGAACAATACAGTTTTAGAAAATTGGGGGGAAATTGGAATAGATGAAAGAAAGGAGGAGGAGGGAGGTGGGAGGGTTACACCGTATTGGGAAGGAACTTATTATTTGAAAATCAAGGTTACTCGGAGAATGTGTATGCGTGCGCACGTGCGTGTGCTCGTTCGTGCGTGCGTTTAAATATGTGATTGGGGATATCGGATTTACGTAAATGCTACTAAACCATTCTTTGAATAACTGCGGCTTTTGTATTGATCAGTACGTCGATATCAATAAATACCATGAGATCATTTTGTTTAGTTTGACTTTCGCGCTTGTGGGTTTTATTTTTCTGTTTTGTTTGGATTTGTTTTTCAAGTAGGAAAGCCTGGAATGCAGACGTTTCTCACAGATATGTATAGATCTACGTTTATGGCGAGAGGTATGATTACTCTACTTTCGACTAGACCTTCTTACATCAAGTGGCAGTTACTTTGTCAATGTTTTTACCTTGACTTTTTAAGAGGGAGCCCAGTACATTGTATTTAGAACTGTGTGAATCTGTGTTCAGGCGAAGGGTTTTGTTGTTGATCATGTTTTCGTTGCCAGTTTATCCACCAGCTGTGATGTTGGAAGTCTTCTTCAGCTCGTTGTGAAAGTCTATAGAGAACGGCCGCTTTTATATATTATTATCACTCATTTTTTTTATTTAAAAAAAAAAGAAATACATGTAAATGTACATATTTGAAAAGAAACTATGTCCGTCTGTCTGTCTGTCTGTCTGTCTGTCTGAATGTCTGTCTGTTCTCTCTCTCTCTCTCTCTCTCTCTCGCTCTCTCTCTCTCTTTCGCTCTCTCTCTCTCTCTTTCTCTCTTTCTCCCCCTCTGAGTGTGTGTCTTCCTCGCCCTTTCATCGAATATGTCTCTTTTACTTCCTTTGCTTTTCTGTCTTCCCTTCCTTTTCTTTTGTTCACAGCGCTTTTATCTGTCCGTCCATCTCTTGCCGCACATCCTTGGTTTCCCATTCCCATCTCACTGATGAAAATTCTGCGTCGGAAAAAAAGTTTCTATTGGCCCTTGTTATGGAATGTGTGTATGTTTTTGAGTATTTTTATTTGCGGAAAAAAAACTTACCGAGTAGATAATTTAAAAAAAGAATACTTGTGCGAGATTAAAAAAAAAAACTCTTTAACCTTATCCCCTGTATCGTAAAAAGTTACATTTTGAATGGACATTACCTAATGGCAAAGATGTTAAACGGTTGACTCTCTGAATTTGTTTATGTGAGAAAAAACCATGTGTATTGTGTGTACCGAAGATAGTTTTCCTATCAGTATATCTAATTAAGTGTTTTTTCTATGATGTGAGAAATGTTTTTGGATTGTTTGTTCGATACCGTTTATTTGATGGGCATGAGTAATATTTCCTAAGACTATTTCACTTTCAGTCTTGAGGACTCTGATATGGATTTTTCGAGTAACTCTAGCGTAGTGCTGTGATGCATGCTGCCGTGCAGCCGCGGACGATAAGCGATTCCCAAACGGCGCTGTTGTGCACAAAGATAAAACTCTCTCGGGGAGTCTGAGCGTTGTTTCCGCATGTCCCTCCTTCTAGCGGCCCTGTCTGGGACTTCTGGTCTCTCCGGGAAGCTTTCGGCGAACTTCTTAGTTTAAAAACGAAAGAATACGACTAACCTTTACGAACACACTGCGCTCCCCGCACAGTTTTCGCTTTCTTATAGGGCAGTATCCAGTATATTATTTGTAAATCTCCGAAGCGAGTGCTGGAAGTTTGTGTCATCAGAAGTTGTGACGTCTGTATCGCTACGTGCTGAATATTTGTCTACGGAATGACATCAGGTAGAAGCGTTCGTATTTGTGATAGATTTTCCTTCCTGAAAGAGCGTCCGCAACTACACATCGGCCAGGGCATCTCTGTCCGCGGATTTCCAGAGGACATCGTTGTTTGTGTTTACAGAGGTGCGCTTAGTGCTTCACCCTGAGTCTCTCGGGCCACCACCATGAACCGTGCGAAATTTTTTCGCGAGCGAGCACGGGGGCCCCAACCGTGAACCCCTGGGCTTCACCACGCCCCCTGTCAAGTCCAGCCGGAGTGTACAGAGCCAGGGGCGTGGGCCCTTCCCCCCACCATCCCAACATGTCCGCTATGTGGAGTATACTACACGCCTACCAGTATGCCCAGTTCCCGCCACTGCCTTTCCCGCGGATGCCACCGAGGTAGGATTTGTCATGTTTGTTTTATGTTCTGTTTTTGCGTCTTGTCTTTACGGCCTATCTGTTGACCAGTCTCTTGTTTGTGGACCCGACAGGAATTGGTTTGTTCCGCAAGGCTCCAAGAATCCACATTTCCTATGATGTTTTGTTATCACGTTGGACTTTGACGTGGTTGGTTGTTTCTATTTCTTTTCAATATATCGACTGCACAGTGTAAGACTTCGTCGTACTTCACTTTTCCAGATGATGTATGGCGGAGTCTCACACTAAGCAGTCGAAATATTATACTTATCTGCTCCTTGTAAAATTCGTGCTGACTAGCGATAAAGTAAGGTTAAAACAGAAACTCTTCCCATGTGTACATATTTATCTTTCTACTTTACCTACTTTAGCCACTGGACCAACCGCCCCGCCCCCTAAATGACCTTCACGTGTCCAGTAGAGCGTTACACTCGTGCAAAAACAAAACAATCATCCGCCAGGCCCATCATCGTCATTTTCTTCTCCGTGTTCCTACATGTTGTCGGTACCTGGGTAGATGTAGGGAGCAGGCGTTATAGAAGCTATAGACTCAACACTTGTACTGTAGCCCCCGTGTATAGATGTCTGATAGCTAGCTGGCTGCAGTTGGCCGCGGCCTATGATGGGAATCTCATCAGCGCTAGCATTCCTCACTCAGCGTGTCTGAAGAGTGCCAGGGCCGGGTGGAAACATCCGCGGGTCATGACGTGGTGCTGCCATACCACCCCAGCTGGATATCTCACAGCCGGAGGGAACTGAGCCGAGAGTTTTGAAGTTTTCAGATTTTCTGGTATGCAGGTCAATCAACGGGTGCTATTTCGACCCTTACAGGTTGAGTAGCGATTTGAAGAAGCATTGAAACCGCCAGTACATAGAGGTAGAAATGTCAACGCCCGAGTTGGGCGCACGGTTTTCAACAACTTTAAGGTCATCTTTCTGCTAATTTCACGTTCTTGTTGGTTGTTTGTGGGTATCCTGATGTGGCCTTCTCCTTTCGCTTCTGTCCACTCTCGTTTCCTTAACTGCTCTTTGTGGACAGAAGCTGTTATCGCGCAGATACAATAACGGCCCAACATTGATTCCACTGGTTTTTAGTTTTGTTATATTAAGAGTTTTATGATACTACCTTCACTATTAAGTCATATTAGTGCCGAAGATGAGAGGTGTTACTAGATAGTAGAACACAAAGAAAAAAAGGAGGATAGGTGTTTGATAGGGGGGAAAAAGCCAACCATCCCCACTGGTCGGTTCGTTTTGGATTTCTAGTAACCGTATAACTACATCGCCAGTGGGTGCACTTCTACCGAGATCTGAAAGACTGTACACCTATTTACTCTCCTTTGCTTCTCTCCCGTTTCTTTCTACCGCCTTGGCTCAACTTGGGGCTGGTCGTTCTCATGCCTTAACTCACGCGCTTTGGCAGTTTTACGGCATGCTTTAGGCGGCCTGCCCTTTCTGTCTCTATAAAACGTAGGCGCTGGTTTGACGGGGACGACCATTGGCGTATCATAGTACATAAAATACTGGGACTGTTTCGTGGATTACTACTATTAAATTGAGAGTGTTTGGTTAGCTGGAGCCTCTGGTCGGTCTTGCTTCTTCCACACCTTCTAATTCTGCCTCTATTGAGTTTGGAGGTCTCCCCCTCTCTCTCTCTCTCTCTCTCTCTCTCTCTCTCTCTCTCTCTCTCTCTCTCTCCTCTCCCCTCCCCTCCCCTCCCACTTAAATGTTTCCACGCGCGCGCGCGTGTGTGTGTGTGTGTGTGCGTGCGTGTGTGTGTGTGTTTGTGTATGTGGGGTTTATTTTTGTCACTCTCATCTTTTCTGCCTCATAGGGCTTCAGAAATGAATGCCTATATAACTTAAAATATCTCAGGTATGAAGAATAGAACATTTTAAAAAATCAAACAATAAATTGTTAAAGAATAACAACCAAAACGTTTTTTGAATGTTGATCAGATAGGGGCTGTCCCTCGAAACTGTTTCCCCCTTGAGAGACTCGATCACTTCCCTGTGCTGCACTTTAAGGAAGGAACTGTCAATAAATGAGCTCCTTACAGAAATCACTGGTAATTATTTCCAGGGGGATGGAATCGATTGGCTCTGTGCTTTATGTTTATGGAGAGGAAAGGTGGAAGAAAGGGGGGAGAGGTGAAGGATTGTTCGCAAAAACCTTAGACAAGAAATTTGAGAATACAGGCTGCGTAATGATAATTCGAGCACTTTCTTCTTGAGTTGGCCGCGGTGCTTTGTGTCGTCTTTGATGGCCGAGGGCGAACAAAGAGCAGCTCAAGGTGGTTGGTTCCGCCACCACATGTCGTGTCATGGGCCGTCGACTGCGCACACTTCTTTGTCTTCCCCGTGAGATACGCACTATTGGCTCATGAACGTGCCGTGTGTGAGTGAGAGTCCCGGGAACTCGATCTATCGGGGTTTGGGAGGTTTTTGCTTTTTTATCTTTTTGAAATGTTTTTTAAAAATTATTTATTTATTT
>NW_004797801.1:79782-80968 GCF_000002075.1 Aplysia californica
GGGCTGTGTTTTGTTATGGGAGTGTTCTCGGACGTATTTTTCTCCTCCGACCATCACTAATTTATGATGGTTTTGGATCCTACGTGTCGCTTTCGTGTGTCTGATTGTTGTCTGTTGTTCAGTGATTTATTGGTTTATTTAGTATAGGTTTACATTTTGTTGTTGTTTTTGTTTTGGTTGGGGAGGGGGTTGAATTTGGTTTGGTTTGGTTTGGTATTTTTGTTTTGTTTTTGCTGGGGGTGAGGTTGAAGTTGTTTGGGGTTTTTTTTTGCTTGCCTCATCATAATTTTCTTAGTATTGATGTGTGAGTCCCCTCTTCTAAAACAGTCAATCCGACAAGCGATCAGACAAATAAAGGGTAGGCGTCACCGTAATTTAACTAAAATCTTGAAGAAACGTCTACTACTAGCTTACTTTGTGTGTCGTATTTGTTTGTTTATTGTTTTTTGTTTGTGTTTGATTGTTTTTCTAAGAATCATTTGATAATTTTCTTGTTGCCACTAATTGTGGGAACCATACTGCTCCTCAATTTCCCACAGCCACTCGACAGTGCTGGCATTGATGTATGTATTGGTATGGGTTTAACGACTTTTTCTCAACACACTCTTCATAACTACAAATTGTCCGATTTGTCCGTGAGAAGAAGAGGGCAAAAACGACGTATACTATGCCAGATGCACTCTACGTGCACCGGAGATGGAGCCGTGTAACTTGGTTTTTTCCGCTTCTGAGAATTGATGATGGTCGCAGGAAACGATGCAAGCGCCGGCTCTTGCAGTCATTATCTGGGGGATTTAGAACACGTTTGAGCAAATCAATCTCGCATGCTTTATTTTATTAGCATCTTTAAGTTCTGGGAATAGAGGCGTGGAGTTATTGGAGCAGACGGACGACGGAGAAGGGGGGCACAAACCGGGGCATCTTCCCCCTTTGCAAAGATTTCTTTAAGGCTTTTGTTTTGCATACCCGTGTACTTTGTGCCTCACGTGAAAGATGACGTGGCCCTTAGCGGGTGATGTCATTTTGTGTCGGATGACGTAGAAGATTTTAGTGCATTTTTGGGAATAGTTGACGTAACATGTTTTTTTCATTTTTGCTAACTATCTATCTATCTATCTATCTATCTATCTATCTATCTATCTATCTATCTATCTATCTATCTATCTATCTATCTGTCTGTCTGTCT
>NW_004797801.1:82660-84924 GCF_000002075.1 Aplysia californica
ACACACACACATGCACACCTCCAAAACAGTTTTATTTTTCTATGTAGATGCACTTTTGTTTCAACTCCGATTTGAACCCAATTTCGATCTGTGTCCCAACAATAAAGTGTATCCCCTTTAAGCTGGGGTATGATCCTCAATTGACGTTTGGCTCTGTCCACGCGATCGATGTATTAATTTTTTTTTAGTTTGCCCCTCCCCAAGGACAGTGTTGGAACGCTGACTGTGGTGTATGCAATGTGCATATGAGTGTTGCTGCTCGGTCATGCGAGACGTTTTTTTCTTCACCATTGAGTTTATTTACATAACGGGACAAAATCTAGCTTTATGTACTGCATTACATGTTGCATTTTCATCTCGGCAGATTACGTGCATGCCGCGTCGTCGGAGAACGTTAAAGTAATGCGTTTTTAATGGTCGTGGGTTTACATCATCAATATCGAAAGTGTAAAGGAGTCAAGCTGGGGTGTGTGGATGATGTAGGGTTTGCAGCTGCTGTGTGGAGGGAGCTGGTGTTTTTCCCAACACTTCCCCTCTCTTTGCCTCACTCCAGTGGGCTGCTGGCGGTAAAAGATAGCACCCCCCCCCCCTCCCTTTGCGCTCCAGTGGGGCAAAGGGCATGCCACTACCCTTCTGATGATGAGGCGATATATACACGAGCATCTGCAATGAGACGTGCATGTGCGATGTACCATTTTGAATTGTCTATAGCTTGTCGTATTTCTTCCTTTTTAAAAATGTTTTGATTCAGAATGTTTTGCTTTCAAAACGACTTATTTGTGCTTAGCAGGGCGCGCAAGTGAAACCGTCAGGCTGCTTTCCTGCAGCTGTTGATTTCAGATAAATTAATTCCGAATGGCATCCGTGTATTTTTTGGCCACCCATTCACGAGTATTATTCCAAACTCGATTTTCATTGAGCAAGTGCAATGCCCTTGAAATGATATTCTTCTGTATATGAGAGGATATGGTGTTTCTGTGTAAGGGGGGGTAATTACTGGAAAAAGCAGCGCGGATACATCAAAAGGTATGTAAGCCAAAGAGTATCTCCCACGTTGTTGATTTGGAACCGGAGCCAGAAAATATGAGGCGTTCGCTCACTCACTCACTTGTTTGTAATGAACGGTAGCATCGACTTATGGGAGAACGAGAGGCCTTGCAGTGTTGTCTGCCCCTTGTTGCTTCCTCCTTGGTGATCGGCCCTGAGTGACGTAGGCCAGGCCGGGAGTGCACGGCGGGAAACACAGAGCAAATCTGCCTAATGAACCAGCTGTGCTCACTCTTGCCCTTCCTCAAGACTCTCTCTCTAGGCCCTTGTAGCGTTTGGTTCTGTGTATCGCCGCTTTCTGATTGCCCTAAATAGGCCCTTTATTACCCAAATGTTGCTGGAGATTTTTGAGAAAAGGGACAACTTGTGGTTCCTTGAGTGCGTTGCGATCTTGGGTTGTTGCTCTGTCGAGGGAATAAGGTTAAGAGGCGGATATTTTTTTCTTTCGGATCTCGTCTATTTTTGTCTTGGCGTCGATACACTGACCCACTGTGGCTTGTGGCGGCATTCGATTACGGATCACTTGAGGGGTGTTTGTGAAGGGGAGGGCAGACCTTCCCCTTTTTGGTCACAGTGGAGACAAGGGGAAGAATAAAGGCTGGTGTATCTGTCTTGTGTTAGTTGCTTGTCTGAGGCGACTGAGGGGGGGGCGAATGTTTTCTGGCACCGTCTTTTAATTCGTTTTGTGGACGCGGTGAACATTTGGAATAGCTGAGGAGTCTAGACGGGAGAATTTGGATGAGAATGAGAGAGTTGCGCGTAGACGAGAGTGAGTTACAGATGTAAGTGGCGTGACCTCCCTCACGATCTAGGCCAGACTATCAATAATTAATTTATACAGGCACCAACCATCCATGTCTAGGTACTGTTTAAGCATCTTTCTCCTGTCTGTGAATGCATTTTTTTCCATTTAGATTCTGCTTTTATGCACTCTAGATCTGCGATTTTAAACCTGGAATCCGCCTATAAATTTTTATGTCACCCACTGTAATTGACGCACGCCCCACCCCCCTACAGGGGCTCTCGTGGCCTAGAGGTTAAGGTGTTGGCCTCTCATTCAAAGGTCCCGGGTTCGATTCCGGGTAGCGACCAAAAAATTTTCTTCTCTAAAATTGTCTCCTTTCACCTCCTTTCCTGATCTCTAACAATGTTCTGTTGTCTGCTTTCATTTCCACTTTCTGCCCCCACCCCCTCACCTCCTTTGCCCCCTCCTCTGG
>NW_004797801.1:86560-87735 GCF_000002075.1 Aplysia californica
AAGAGGCACGGGGACTGAGATACGTCTTTCACACCTTGCATATTATATAGTATAGTAATAAGGACCATCGTGGAAGGTTCAAGTAACACCTTGATTTCACACAGTGTGGGTCTGCTCCCCTGTGGTCATACACTGCTACCCTGCTAAGACCATCCAATAATAGCGTCAACCCATTTGTCCGTAGACCTGTTCATTTGTGCCAGGTTAGGCGTTAAGTCTTGCCATGTCAGAGGGTGCACCTCGTTTGTACCTGGCCTGTGGTTGTAGGTTTTTAAAAAATGTATTTCTTTATTTTTTGTGTGCGTCTTTTTTTTTTCCTTTTCTTTTTCAAAATTTGATCGTTGTGATTTTGGCAGACACTGGGCCAATTTTTGTCTCCCAAATATCTAAACGAGCGCCTGTTCCCAACAAAATCATAACCGGTGGTTAGTGTTAATAGTTAGCCTTTTTTTAAAAGCGTTCACAAGTATCGAAAGGAACGGAAATTAGAAATGGAGCGTCATGTGAGCGATGTGTGAGGGAATAAGCCAAGAAAGGGTTGATAGTTATTAGAAGCTGTCTCAGCTGTCTTGCTCTTTGTCGCTGTTTGTCTTTTCAGTTTTTCAGTTTTGCTACGTTTTGCCCTGACGTCTCTTCATGTGTTATTTTCGTTCTGTCGCGTAAAGGTGGAGGTCGGAGCTTTATCCGATCTCTCTTCACGCTTGTGTTCTCTCGCGATAGGTCAATGGTTGAAGCTCCATTTATTTTTAAGCTTGCCACTCAAAGAGAAGAAAGTCACGTGAACAGGAAATTAGTCTGATGAGTGTGGGTGTCGGGTTCTCTCGCCGGGTCCGTTCATGCCCGGGTCACGACCCATCAGGTAAATGTTGAAATAGGCGTATAAGTGTTACTTCGTGTTATTCGAACGATTGCGAACCGTAATTACAATTCTAACTTGATTTCAAATTTTAATACACGCAATACGCGGAGTGTAAAGAGCAAAGTCTGACGTCAATGGCGAGATTGTTGTCGTACGTTGGCGCTTAGAGAGAGTCGTGTGGTATGAATGGATCCGCACCGTATGTAAGTGTACAGTGTGCATGACTTTCATCTTTCATTTCATATCTGTCCGTGAAAGTTGAGACATCCTTCTCTCTCTCTCTCTCTCTCTCTCTCTCTCTCTCTCTCTCTCTCTC
>NW_004797801.1:88055-89108 GCF_000002075.1 Aplysia californica
GGATGAAAGAGGGAATGAAATAGAGAAATTAACAGAGCACGATTGTCTGTGGGTTTTTGTGTACAAATAAGTGTTGAAAAGAGAAAGAGAAATGGTTATCTAAAATGTCAAGCTTTGAGGAGCAAGTACAATGTACATGTACATACAACGACGTACTGTGGGTATTGCTGTTTTGTGTCTACGTAAAAAAAAATATAAAGCATTCAGAAGACAAAAGAATTGAATGAAAAACCCGGTCGCATGTTATTGTTCTACTCAACGTAGTCATTGTCGTAGGTCATCCCGGTACAACATTCTCGACCCGATACCACCCTGTTCCGCGTATGCCTGCTATCAACCCCTCGATTCCGGAAGGTCGGAAATGCTAAAGCAACGTTCGGTAAGTGTAATTCTTTTGCATCTTATCTCCGGCGTTCCCTTGATGTGCCCTCGATCCCGCCCGCGGCAGTCCCTCGCTTCTTGTCTTTGTGCCGTGCCGTCCTCGTGTGTCGCTGCCACTTAAGACGCTCGTGTGTTTTGATTACGCCCCCCCTGCATCCTCCGTCATCTTGAGATCTATCTCCCGGTCCTTATCGTTCCTAGAACAGTTCTAGCTGGCTATCGTAGATGCCGATTTGCAACCGACGATGATGACGCGGATGGGCGGTGACCGAAGGGCGGTGGCCGGGTTCTTTGTTGGGGTCCTCTCCTTTTATTACTTCTCACTTAAAAAGTGAGTTTTTTGTCCATTTTTCTCACAAGCGGGTGGTTGAAGGGCGCCACCGGTAGGTCCTACTTCTTTTCTTTCCCTCTGCTGTTTCTATTTGTCTTGATTCTACCATGCACGACATGGCAGTTATCGTGTCGATGCGCTTCTTTTTACTCAAACTCAAAACGGTTTTCTCTTTCCTGGTGAAATACACGTTTGATCAATATGCGGCCATTCAAGGTTTTCAACCCTTGAGGGGTCAGAATTGTTTTCGTTATCCATGTGTCATTTCCATGCATCCCGTTGTCCATTTTTTACTGAAAAGACAAGGATTGTGGGAGAAAGCGGGAATGTGGGAGGGGGGG
>NW_004797801.1:89592-90894 GCF_000002075.1 Aplysia californica
TTTACTCAACAGCAAGAACAACAACAACAACTATCTACAACAACAGCAGCAACATTAACAACAACAACAACAACAACAACAACTACAACTATCTACAACAACGACAACAACAGCAGTAACATTAACAACAACAACAACAACATCAAGAACAACAACGACAACAACAAGATCAACAACAACAACAACAACATCATCAACAACAACAACAACAACAGCAATAACATTAACAACAACAGCAACAGCAGCAACATTAACAACAACAACAACAACAACAACAACAACAACAACAACAACAGCAACAACAACAGCAACAACAACAGCGACATCATTAACTACAACAACAAGCACGAGCTAAAAAACCGCTCCGTGTGAACACCTTCTTAACCATGGCCACAAGGTGAGCCGGTGTGACGGGCGGGAATGGAGGGAGACCACCGGGGTTGTGTCGGGCCAGATGATCCCGCCCGTTATCCCAACCAGAGATTATTTCTCTTACCGCCCGGCCGACAGGATTAGTGGGTTTGAAGTGAATTATATACTGAACCCAGCCATACAACATCGGTGCATCGGGTTCTTGTGTTGGGGTTTAGGCAATTTTGTTTGGTTTAGTTTTATATCTATGTGGTATGTTGTAGTTGCTGGTGGGTTTGTTTGGGTTTTTGAAAAAATCGTATGCTTTTTTCGTCGCTTAGCCCAGGGTTATGTAACTAGAGACAACACCACCCCCCCCCCCCCCCCACACACACACACAAAATAAATATAATTTTAAAATTTGTTAAAACGCTTCTTTTTAAGTGTGTCGTTGTTATACCTGAGTCCTTGTGACTCTGAGCCCACGACATTCGGTGTGGTAATAAAATATTTAGCCAGTCTATCCCAACAGATACGTATGAATAAGTGGTATGGGGCTCACATATAAGCTTTTCGGGCGAAAGCATATCCACGGAATGCTCACCCATTGTCCAAATGAATGTACAAAGTTATTGCTCTTGTTTTGGGCACAGAGATACATTGATTTCCCCCTCTGTTTATGTTTCCTTTTTATTACATCCATCCTTTCCAAAGCTTTGTATAATATACGCCAATAGGCGGCACTGATGAATCATCAATGTCAGCTCTTGTCTTTTCTGTGTCGAGTGAGGAATCTTGGAATTGTTAAAGACGTTGTGCGGAAAATGTCGGTGTAAAGAGTCCAATCTTTGTCGTTTAGGGCTTACGACATACCGAGGCAAAGAAACAGTGACGAAGAAGAAGATATGAGTGTGAGGGAGAGAGAGAGAGAGAGAGAGAGAGAGAGAGAGA
>NW_004797801.1:92162-93733 GCF_000002075.1 Aplysia californica
TCTCATTCTCTGTCATTCTCTTTTTTACCCCCCACCCTCTCTCTCTATCTCTCTCTATCTCTCTCTTTCCCTCTCCTCTCCTCTCTTCTCTCTCATTCTTTGGTCTTTCTATCTTCATCTCAGTTTCTCTCTCAAACCTTCACCTACCGCCCTCCCTCCACGTACGTACCACGTATTTTTCTAATTTTTCCCCGCTGGCCTCCTGCCTCCTCTAGAGTTTTGTGTATGGCATAATTTATTTGCGATGGCGGTATCAAGGAGTGCTATTTTCGCCCATGCTATTCTTGCCGCCTTTTGTTTGAGATTTGTTTCTTTTAGTTTGTTACCGTTTCGTGTTTTTCTACCTCATGGGGGATTATGGGAGTTTATTTAGACTGGCGGATGGATAACCTTATTGTGCACTGTAACCAATCTAATTGACACCTTTCGTTTTCACGTTTTGTTCAAATACAGGCTTTTGAACAATCGTTCATGTATAGAGTTTAAAGCTCGAAAGGAAAGTAACTTTCACGAAGTAAGATTTAATCTTTTCGATTAGCTTTTGTCGAAATTGGGCGATTTTCCTGATAATCTGCTCTAGCCTTAAAGCGTTGGATGAAACGTGACGATCTGTGTGCTGATGTGTTTTAGTTGAACTAGTCCCAAAAATTGGCAGTATACTAATATCAAAGGTTAAGTTTTTCTCATATCTCCTTGGGACCCAGGACGAATGAGAAAAATAAGGACAACTTTCAGAACACGAACGCCAATTGTTCTGCGTGTAAGTCGAGCTCAAACCCTTTATTGTCTTTGTGGAGGAGTCTCCTCGGTAATTTCTCGCTCTCGGCCAGCAATCAGGACGTATACAATCCCTAAACCATTGTGAGCAGGCCCGATGTTGGGACATTCCCCGCTTCCTGTGCCTATATTTGTGTCAAGTGTTAAGATGGTCGGCCATCTGTCTTTGCGCCGAGGTGACCCCCTCGTGAAATATGGGAAATATTACAGGTTTTTGTGTCTGGGTGCCGTGTTACATAAGAACTTCCATGTGTTGGGTACAGCTGTACGCCACTCTTGTGTGCGGTTCGAGAGGGGCCTGTGTGTTGTACATATGTAGTGGTTTGAGGTCACCTTAGAGAGGGCGCCATGAATGGATGGGGCAGAGGGGAAATGAGGAGAAACAATGGCATCTGTACCCTTCCCTGCGGGGACGCTCGTCTTGGTGGAAAACAAACGCAAATAAACAAGCTTATAAAAGAAAAGAAATGAGGGGATTCTTTTATGAAGACAAGATGAAAGGGCCGAGAGAATATATGGTGTAGCTTGAGCTGGGCCCTACTGCGGACTTGGAAACCGAGGATAAATTTAAAGAAAAGTATAGGTGGATTTTTTCTCTGTTTTATAACATAATAATATACACCAAAATAATGAAATATGGAATTCGTTAAAAACTGAGATCGGATATAGATGTTTGTATGGTTTGGGACAGGCGCGGGGGTAGAGACTTAAACTGATTTAAATGTTTGTCCGCTAACTCGAAGATAGAACAAAGGGAAAGTGTGGAAAGAAGCAAGAGAGAGAGAAAAGGGGGG
>NW_004797801.1:95695-97038 GCF_000002075.1 Aplysia californica
GGCAAAGACAAGTCCTTTCGCATTAAATCCGGGAAAAGCCTAAATCACAGCAATGGTACGTAAATAAACCTATTCCTTCAACCTTCCACAAAGACACACACACACACACACACACACACACACAGAGAGAGAGAGAGAGAGAGAGAGAGAGAGAGAGAGAGAGAGAGAGAGAATATGATAGGAGAAAGAGAAAAGTGTGTACATGTCTGATATATATTGAATTGCGTTATGTACACAGTATGTTGTGTTATATAAATGTACGCTCACACACGTGTGAAACAGTTGTACCTCTCTGCGTATCGTCTTTATTGAGCGGGACAGCTTTCGTTTCCGCCCGTCTGAACTTCTGACCTTTTTATTTTATTCTCTGTTCACAACCACAAGGCGTTGAACAAGTACTCTTGAGTCTAAAATCGAGATTCGCTTACTGGGGGAGGGGATTGGTCGTCGGTTTTCAGATGCTAGACGTGTGCAGGCAGTATTATTTTTTTGTCTGGTGGTCACTAGAGGGAGTAAGTAAGTTTCTTGTCATTTTATTTTTGTATTCAAGTAAAGTGTGTTGTTATGCTGTTCCTATCAGGCCAATTTTTTAACTGTTTTCTTACTTTGTTTGTTTCTTTCTTTCTTTCTTTCTTTCTTTCTTTCTTTCTTTCTTTCTTTCTTTCTTTCTTTCTTTCTTTAGGTGAACTCTGTCTATTCTCTTCCAATTTTGTGTTTTGTCCTGACCTGTTCCCGACGAAATGCGGCCGATACCGTCAACTTTTTGACTACAAATAACTTTCTCTCTCTCTCTCTCTCTCTCTCTCTCTCTCTCTCTCTCTCTCTCTCTCTCTCTCTCTCTATTTCTCTGTGTGCGTGTGTGTCTCCCCCTCCCCTCTTGTTTAGAAGTAAGTATGTGTGGATGCGTGTATCCGCTGAAGACCACGCTTTCAGAACTTTCCCCAACAACCAAACGCTTCCCACTGCAGCAATACTTTTGCCTTTGTAGAGAGAGGAGGGACAGAGAGTGTACTATATGATTTATGAGCCCATCGTTCCTCCCTAATCAAGTGGTACGACAGTTGCTCCCTGGTCTCTGGGCAAGCTTGAGATGGGATTTTGGGGCATATAGGACAAATTTCACTTAGTCGTGCGGACTGTTGGTGGTATATATCGACCCGAGGGTTGTGACAAGTGGCTTATGATGTCCGTGAGCCGCCGACTTCCGCACGTTCCACTTTTTCAGTATGATTGGATTACCACCACTCTACCCCCACTCCATCTCTTATCTGCCCCTGTCTCTGTTTAGATCTGCTTCCTTCTTTCTTTCTCTCTCTCTCTCTTTCTCTCTCTCTCTCTCTCTC
>NW_004797801.1:97154-98688 GCF_000002075.1 Aplysia californica
CAGGGAGAGAGAGAAAGAGAGGGGGGAAATGTTTATGTAGTGGCGGTATTTCAGCACGTAATTTAAGCTCTCATGAGTGCACATGAAATACGTAACACCTCTGCCGTTGTAAATAACCAAGACAAATTTCTCCTTACGAGATGAATAAAACTTGTTTTTGTCATTTTTTAGGGACATGCTTGTATCCGTGAACACAGAGATAGACTGATAGATACACAGACACTAAGTGAAACAGAAACAGTCCAGACGGACTGACGAGTTGATTGATCCGAGAGCGTGCTGTGCTCGTTATTACATTGACCAGTGTGTGTTTGTCTAACTGAATGATAAAACAAATCTTTAAGTGTGAGTACTAAAATATGGTTCTTAGCTTTCATCCTTGCTTTGTTCTTTTCGTTTCTTTTGTTCTGGATATCTCGTTCCCGAATTCCTGTCCGTTATTTATGATGAGCTAGTGCTGCCCCTTTATACACACTACGCGTTAGTATACATTACCATAGAGAGATAGCCCATTTTTCAGGCAATCTTTAGTCCTTGCTCATTCATCATAGGTCGAAGATTACTATGAGCCTGGTGGAAATGCAAATGAGGAGTGAGTGAATTTAGCCCGAGACACAGGAAGCAGCTTTCATCTGGACCGACCGGTTTACTTAAAGCAACGTCCTCCCAGGCTATGCCGTGATTTTTTATTACTGTACACTCGTGTCATTTTCTTAATGATAATAGTAATAATAATAGTGATAATAATGAAGTACGGTCTCCGCGGTTCCTTGCATGAGGCGGTGCAGTATTCGACCCGTCTCCCCCGAGTGACGCCCTCCCACCAACCATTATCCCTGAGAGTTCTGCAGATACTCTAATGGCTCATGTATTTTATTTGTATAAGCCGGCAGCGATCTTGATTAAAATACCCAGCAGTCCAAGAGGATGATGAATTAAAGTAGAAAAGAACAATGCGAGCAATGGGGCGCTAAGCATACGCTCCTTGTCCGGAATCTGCTCTCGGCCCATTGTGTGAGCACGGCTCCCGCTTTTTTGCTCATTGATCCCCGGCGGGCTGTCTACGCCTGTGTGTCTTTGTTCGCCCTCCTGATCTTTTACCGTCATGCAAGCAGCCTTGTTTAAATATCATCGCGGATTTCATTCGAAGACAAATATAATCATTACAGGCATTGTTTGCCTGTGTCAAGTTCTTTTTTAAAAACAAAGATTGTGTCTTAGCTTCTCCCTCTCTCCCTCTCTTTCTCTGATCTATCTATTCCCGATTTTTCCTTCTTCTTCTTTATCTCAGCATTCGATAAAATGTGGCGTCAATATTCCATGTTGCTCAGTTGTTCCGTCGCCCATGTTCCTGCCCTGGTTGTCTCGTTTCCCTCGCATTACGTGCTGCATGTTTTTGCCCTCTTTATACGTCCACAAGTTTCTTTAAAACAAAAGCAAAACCAAACTTTATTCGAAGTCGAAGCGTTAAAGCGTCCTATGCGTTACCGTTTCGTTCATGAGTACGCAAGAGCTTCTTTTTTACTTGGGGGGG
>NW_004797801.1:99697-100799 GCF_000002075.1 Aplysia californica
GGGGAATAGAGTTTCGAGTGAGAAGAAACATTGGTGTTCTTGCTTTGCCGTTCAAAAAACAATTTGGCCTCCAAAAATGGATAGACCAGAAACAGAAAACGAGAGCAGGGGGATGTAGATGTAAACTGACCCTCAAAAAAACTACTACTGTGGGATGAAAGAGTGTAATGTTGTTGGTACTATGGGCCAAGGACAGCACTGCCTTGACGTCAGTAGGACCGATGCTGGTCACGAGTTGACTGTGGGGTTGGGAGAAGGATGGGTAAGGTCTGAGAGGGGGCTTAATGAGGAAAGAAAAATGGGGTGTGAAGGCTGTGTGTGTCGTTACACTTTTGGACTTGCGAGGAGGCGTTGGATGAGGCTCGTGATGAAATGCCATTGAGTATACAATAATAATATATTATGTACAGAAAGATCTGGTGGAGTGTGGACTGTTTTTGGTGGCAGAGCCTAAGACCAGAGTTCAAACAGATCAAAGCACTTTCTACCTCTTCAAAACAGAGAACTAAAGTGGGTGTCGTCTTTAGATTAAAAAAATTTCTCTCTAAAAAGAAGCTTTATTGGTCCTCTACCGATCGCTTTTTGGTTGTTGGGGGGCTTCTCTGGTAGGTCATACTTTCCCTATGCTATTTTTATCTGTCTGTCTTTAACCGGCGTCTGTGGTGTAGTGGTTATGCTCTTGGCTGTGTACGCAAAAGACCCAAGTTCGACTCCCGAGTAGGGATAATTTTTTATCGAGTATTATGTTCTTTCTACTGGGATATTGTATCCCTCTCAGTCATCCTGGCTTGGCCCTGACAAGCAAGGTGGGAAGCCTGCTTTCTAAATGATCTAAATTGTGTCGACGGAGCGTAAAATCACCAACATTAGTGAAAAAAGATTTGCCTGGCTTACATTTTCTCAGCACTAAGTGACCGCTGTTGTGTGAATGTGCTTCTCTTTACTCAGACAAACAAACCTCTCGATTTTGTTACTACATGTGTATTTAGTTTGGTACTACCTGGTTGAACTACTCTCTCTCTCTCTCTTTCTTTCTTTCTTTCTCTCTCTCTCTCTCTCTCTCTCTTTCTCTCTTTCTTTCCTTTCTCTCTCTCTCTCTCTC
>NW_004797801.1:100899-102106 GCF_000002075.1 Aplysia californica
CCCACCCCCTTTACTGAAACAGTAGTTATTTCCAGGGTGAAAGAATGCGGGAGTGGGTGGGGCTACTATTCTGTGTTCTGCACTTTTTTCTGTCTCCATTTGTATTATATTTTTCTGCAATCTGCTTACTGACGAAATAAAACAAGTGTGATACTTACTCGTCGCTATGTTAGGCTCAAACTACTACTACAACAACAACAACAACAGCAGTAGTAGCAGCTGCTTCAGCAACGACAATAACAACAATGTCAACAACAACCGAAAAAAAGCATCGGCAACAAACGCGTTAACGGTAGCCGTATATGGAATGACAGAGCATTGAATTATTTTACTGTTTACTGTTTGTTCGTGTGAACGTTTCTCGTGGGTAGTTGGCGGGTGCTCTGGTATGGTTTGCTCCTTCTTTCCTATCAAACATCCTTCTTTTTGTGTTTGTTACTCCCTTGTAACATCTCTAGTCTTCGGCACTTATATGACTTTATTGTGTTGCAAATGCCGTAAAACTCTTACGAGAAAAAAAGAACGTTTCTCGTTTGTTCCCACTATTTTTTTTTTTTTAGCGTACTCAGTATTGTTGAGCTGTTTCTATGGTGTGGAGATGCACACAGTGTTTATGTTTATGGGTTGTTGGGTTTTTTAAAAACACTTTCTCTTTCTGCTTTTTTTTTCTGTCCGCACACATCAACGTTTTGGCACGTATCCTTCCGCGCGAGCTCATCACACCTCTTGTGTCTTGTTTCCCTCCTCTGTGGAAATGACCAAACAAAAGCAAATGAAGACATCACTGTTGTCGCCATGCCCTGTCCACGTCAAGAGCTGAAAGACACGAGGAATGTGACACATCGGCTCCTGGCCCGACCTAAAAGTTTTCCTTTTTTCCCCCACGTCAAGTTAAAGGGGAAAAAAGGTTTTTAGTTCTTAGTTTATTTTCAAGCACGTTTTGCGCACTTATCTGACAACTCAAGTTAGGTCATAATTTAAGAGGTGAGATGCACTGACCCAGTGTGTCCTAGCCGCTTCTTTTTACGCACAAAGCGAAGTCCTGAACTGTGAAGAAGTTCCAGGTACATTTTTTTTTAAAGAGAGAAAAAAGATAATGTGTAAGATAAAGTAAGGCCAGTGTTACTTTATATTCCTTCTTGAATTCTTTTGGGAGTCTCTCTCTCTCTCTCTCTCTCTCTCTCTCTCTCTCTCTCTCTCTCTCTCT
>NW_004797801.1:102206-103492 GCF_000002075.1 Aplysia californica
TCTCTCTCTCTCTTTTTTTTTCTTTATTTCTCTCTCTCTCCTTTTCTTTTGTCTCACCAACCCCCTCTCCCCACATGAACCCACCAATACTGTTCTTTAGCCTCGCTGTTTGCCTGGGCAGGGATGAGTTTGGGAGGATCGATGCCAAGGGGAAAGTCCTGAATCGAAGACTCGAAGCCGCGCCGAAAACTGGTGTCTGTCGTTTGGGGTTTTTTGTTTGGAATTATTACCAGGATAGTTCTGTTTTGAGTAGTGATCTCTCACGGCTTGTGACGTCACCGCCGCACCCCTTGCCTCGTCGTCCTTCTTCTTCTCCAACCGGAGAAATCCTGGCTTAGTTGCTCTCCACATCAGAAGTTTATGAAGTGGTTTTTATTTTAATCATGGCTACCATTGTGCATGTCAGTCAGTGAATTAGTGTCAAAATGTAGGACGCGGTGAAACGTTACATATAGGGAAGGGTGAGGGGTGGGTGTTCGGAAGAGGTGGCCATAGACCCTGGATATGATAAAGAGATTAGACGGAATGTAGGCGGAGAAAGGCAGGGGAAGCAAGGAACCCATGAAGGAAAGATGGTATGGGATGATGGGGGAGATAGAGAGAGAAAAAGAAAAAGAGACAGACAGACAGACGGACAGACAGAAAGATCATACAGACAGTGGGGGGAAATGGTCGAAGGGGATCGGGGAGGGAGGGGGGTATGTGTGCCTAATTGATGCAATATCCGAAAACTGAACCGAATGGGCAGCCGGGTGGTAATCAGAAGAAATAAAATAAAAGTAAAAGAAAGCAACACCCTATAAAGAATAACACGATCGAGGGCCCAATCAATTTGATTGCGGTGACTGATCACGCTGAAACCATCGGTTATTCCCAATCCATTGTTGTCCCTTGGTTTTATGCCGAGAGAGCCGGGATCGCTTTCGCCGGCCATGACGCGCGTTTTCCCGATGCGCTCACGCACACACAGACCCCCCAGTGGAGTTTGTGAGTGAAATTAAGTACTGCACACTATGTTTTTTGGATGGGTCTTAAGTAGGTCAGTGGGCTTTGGCTTCTGGCCGGAGGATCGGCCATTAATTGTGGAGGGTGTCCCCAGGGCGCCTTCTGATGACCAGGGTAGAGAGATGAGAATGGTTCCTGGGGGATGCTGACAGGCTGACCAGGTGGTTTCTTCTCACTAACTTCTTTCCTAAACTCGGCTCTGGTGAAGACCCACGTCTTGTCTCATGACCCCATATGATCTCCCTTTCTGTACTCTACGCTATGGGGGATTGTGGAGTGGG
>NW_004797801.1:103592-104714 GCF_000002075.1 Aplysia californica
CCCCCACACACACACAAAAACACGAATGAACTCACACTTTCTGTGTGATGTGTTTTTAAAATGATACGCCAGTCTCTAACAGGACGTGAAACCCAAACGAAAGTAAACGACCATCATTTTGTCAACTAAGTTACTAATCACTTTGTTGTTGTCGCATGGTCTGACTAATTCTATTACATCACACACTGATGTGTGACGCACGGGTTTGCTCCAGCTGATTCATAGATTAAGGATAATTAGATGTTTTTAGTCTGTGTAGAAGACTGGCTGAACTGTTTATTTGATTGCTTTGATTCGGAGTAAAGGCTGTTAATTGTATATTTGCTACTCCTGCTGCTGCTTCTGCCTCTGCCTCATTGCTTTTGTTGTCGTTGTTCTTGCTGATGCTGGTTTTAAAATAGTGGTTTTGTGATTTGCGTCGGCGAATAGTTGTCGTTTTCTTAATTAGTTCCCCTTTTAGTGCACAATGGTATGTGCTCGCTTTGCATTCTGAAAGTATATTTCGACACGTCAAAAAAATGTCAACATAATGTCTGTTAATAGTTTTGTGAGAATTTGGGCTAATATTACGTCAGTCTGCTCCTGTTTCAATAAAATATTCAGTGCGCTGTTTTGACCTCAGTTTAAAAGTGGTTAATCGGAGGGTGCCACTGTTAAGTTCTTTTTTATAAAAAAATTTTAACTGCCTAAGTTTTCCCTGGCTGGAGTTTTTCACCACTGAGTGACCCTTTTTGTGCCGATGTGTTCCTCTTTACTCAAACAAATGCACACTCCCAGTTTACAGTACGTGTGGGTGGTTAGCGGGTGCTCTGCTGTGGTTTGCCCCCTTTTTTCCCTATCTTTCTTCTATCCCGTGTTTCTCCTCCTTTTTGTGTTTTTTTACTCTCCAGCAAAACCTCAGATCTTCGGCACTTATACGACCTATTTGTGTTGCAAGTGCCGTAAAACTCTTACAAAAGCTAAACTTACAGTGGGCGCCAGTGCCGCCATGATAAGAGGGGTCAGTTGCCTTCTCACGTCCGGTGTGTGGGTTGATTGACCGGAAGTTCGTTGTCCAGAACGCGGTGACCATCACTTGCATCGCGAACGCCTTCCAAGTTATCGATTGATGATTTGTTTGGG
>NW_004797801.1:104814-111900 GCF_000002075.1 Aplysia californica
CCCCGCCCCCTTAAACCTTGAAATCTCAAACCACCGTTTTCCCTTTCGAAGACGCATACAATATATCTTCCCGTCGTCTACAATATATTCATCTTCCACAACCCATCATTTTCATAACAGCCACCCTCTCCCGCCCACCGTTCTCCCTCCACCCGCCTCCCCCCCCCTACCCACTCACTCAAACACAGCAACCCCGCTCCCTCTCAACCACAATAATACTCACACCCCCACTCAGCAGCAGCAGCAGCAGTCAAGTTTTTCCCTGTTACTGGTAGGACGACGTGTGTAAGTTAGCGGACCGGCCTGTTCCCCCGCCAGGCACCACATCAATCTCCCTTACACTCCTTGCACTTTCTGTCTCCATTTCATTTCCTAGTTGGGCCGATCGCCGTCCCCCGGGGAGCACGGAGAAATGGGATCCCGTCACATTGTATAATCAGTAGCGCAAAGTATTACGAATTAATACACTCAGAGCGCTCGCGAGAGAGGGGGGCGACTGAACTGGAAAAGCATTGGTTTTATCCAAAGAATATGGGACGCGTAGTTACTATTCTGGCTATGCTGCAGTCCATTAGTTCCACTTTCATACTTTCCTCGCTGGGAATAATCGGCTGCACTCAAGCACCTTCGGGGCTCCAGGCCTGTAAGATAATTCTCCGACGGTGTTTGAGCGTGTTTCTTTCTAATGTTATCTACATCAATGGCTTCTCGATGTGCTGTACTGATCCTGCTCCTTAATATACTCTTTCGTCGCTGCCTTTCTTCTCCCCACCCCGCTCCCTCTGTCTGTCTATGTGTCTGTCTGATTATCTCTGGCTCTCTCTCTGTCTCTCTCTCTCTCTCTCTCTCTCTCTCTCTCTCTCTCCGTCTCTCTTTCTCTCTCTCCTTCTCTCTTTCTCTCTCTCCCACTCTCTCTCTCTCTCTCTCTCTCTCTCTCTCTCTCTCTCTCTCTCTCTCCGTCTCTCTTTCTCTCTCTCCTTCTCTCTTTCTCTCTCTCCCACTCTCTCTCTCTCTCTCTCTCTCTCTCTCTCTCTCTCTCTCTCTCTCTCCCCTCTCTCTCTCTCTCGCTCGCCAGCTCGTTCTCCTCTGTTTCTCTCTTCCTCTTTCTTTCTTCCCTCATCACCACCCATCCCCACCCTCCTGGTAGTTTTATTTGATTTTATTGTTATTTCTATCTTTTTCAATAGAGGGATGGTGGAATTGGTTTTTAGATGATTCCACTCGGCAAGATTTGTATTTCCTCGCATCTTCTAGCTCGTCATGCGACGTTATGGTATGTATTTAGTTGCAATTTCTTTCTAATTTCGTCTTATTCACGACCGCCCGGCTTTGTCTTGAAATAAATCCAGTGCGAATGGCTTTAATTACATTCTATACTTGTAAAACACTTACTGATCGCTGTTAAAATCCGAAAACAGCAATAAATAAGTCTATTTTTCTTTTCTTTTCTTTTTTTTTCTTCTTTTTTTTTCAAGATATCTCAGCCTTGTGGGTCGAGCACCAGAAGGCCCTTGTGTTGTCTTTGAAAACGTGGCTTCGTCTAGCCTTTGTCCTGTATAATCAAGTTCACGGCACGGCAAAGGTAGCATAATGTATAAGACGAAATTCAGGAGATTAGACAGAAGTTTAATGCCGCCCTCCTTAGTACCACGCCGACCACACCCCCCCCCCCCCCCCCCCCCCCACCCGCTCAGGGTCAGGTTGGCGGTCAGCATGTAACGGTCGGGCCCGTGGCCAGCTTGCCTACATCAGCCTGCTACTTACAGTGGTTTCTGGTACTGGGGTGGCCCCGCTTCTCCGAGACCAGGTCCGGTGAGTGGTTGGCGGGTGCTCCGATATAATGCCGTTTGCTCCTTCTTTCCCCGTCATAGACCTATCGTCCTGATCTCTCCTCATTCTTATGTGTGTTTGTTGCACTTTTGTAACACCTCTAATCTTCAGCACGTATTACGACCTACTTGTGTTGCAAGTGCCGTAAAACGTTTACTAAAACATAATTATTGAGGTAGCCCCGCCTCACCGAGACCGTGGGTGGTTGGCGTGTGGTTTGCTTCTTCTTTCCTGTCAAATACATATCGTCCTTATCTCCCCTCCTTCTTTTAGTGTGTGTGTTATTTACTCTCTTGTAACTCCTCTAATCGTCTGGCGCTCCTATGACCTTATGCAGTTGCGAGCGCCGTAAAACCTCTACTAAAACTAAACATCACCGAGACCGTCTCGTCCCTCCTGTTTTCCATTTGGCGCACTGGTCATTGATCAGCAGTCTGTGCGGGGCCTGGCGGCAAATGTAAACTGGGAACACCCCGGAACTCGGTTTCAAAGTCACCGGCGGATTGGAAATCGATGCGCTATTCAAAATTGATATTGTGCTGATCGATTTGGGCCAATCGGCGCTGTCGCTGGAAAGTCGTAGTATCGAATTCCGTTTCCAAATTTAGATGGGCTGGGAGGATCACCCGCTCGACCAAGTCGCCGAGACACTTTTCCCTTTTTGCTCTCATTTTAGGGACAATAAAGGATGGGTGGTGTCAAGTGGCTCACACGTACAATGTAGGTCTACATGCATGCGTGGACCCGGTAGTGCGCACCAACGCACTCGTACGCGCACACTGTTTTGTAGTTTGGTGAGGTCAATCGATACAGTGGTTGTCTTACTCTGTTTATGAGCCGCTGTGCAAAGTGGGTGGTGTCCAGGTGTGTACTTGTCGGGGTTTTTTTTCTTCTTTTTTATACTTTCATTTTGCTCCGTCTCCTTTCTTTAACTGAACGTTGACGTACTATGCATATCAACACCATATCACCATAGATATTATTCTATTGGTCAAACATATTGGCTATACTTGCTATGTCTGTTCTGTTCATTTCTCTACAATGTCAATTTGTCATTTGAAGATCCGGTCAGACAGAATGGACACAGCACCAGTTGGTTGTTGGCGGGTGCTCTGGTATGGTTTGCTTCTTCTTTCCTTTAAAAAGCCTATCGTCTCTATCTCCCCTCCTTTTTGTGTTTGTTACTCTCTTGTAACACCTCTAATCTTCAGCTCTTATATGACCTTATTGTGTTGCATGTGCCGTAAAACTCTTACAAAGACACAAAAAAAATAACAACTTTGGGGTTTTATTTAGAAGCGAGAGGGGAACTGTGTCTAACTGATGCAAGCTATGATACTCAGATAATCAGGTCAATGGGAAAAGAGATGTTTGCAAACAATTTGTCGATCAAAATTACAGCTGAATTCCTTACCATCTTGAAGTACAACTTACTAAAATGAGTGTGTATTCCCCTGGGTTATTTTTTACTTTGCATCCATCGTTACTAAATGGAACTAGGGCCTCTTTATATACCCTCACCCCTCACCCTCATCCCCACCCGAAAAAAGAGGTCTGTCTTCCCGTGTACCCCGGGGGAGTAGAAAAAGGTATTAAAACAATAGGGGAAGTCGTGGAAGTAGCAAAGCTGCTCGGTGTACCGAAGAGTAGTCGAACAAGGCGTTACTTGCACAGTCTCCACGCAGTGTCGCTCACCGCCATCTCCATAAGTACACCCGCGGCTGGTTCGTGTCCCCGAGGCGTCGTGGGCCCGGTCCGATCCGGCCCGAGCCTGCCTTTTCCGGCCCGTTGATGGCGCAATTACCCGAGTGGTGAGGAGCACCGGGGGACGCATCCCCTCTGACTTAGCTCCTGACAGAGCCGTCAAGTCCGGGAGTCTTGGCCACGCCTGCCGAGTGAGCCACGCGGCCTGGCCCCGCTGGGAGTTCTGCATGGCGTCGCCCTGGAAGTTTAAGAGGGTCCTCAACTTCAGTCAGAGCCATTTTGTCCGTCGCTAACGTTGTGCCGTGGCCGAGAATGTGGCAGAAATCACACTGTCCCGAGCGGGGGAATTTTTATTTCGTTATGCGCTGGAGAGTCTTGTCTTTTTCATATGATCTTGGGGGAGGGGGGTGTGGAAAGATGGGATTTCTTTCCTCTTTCCGTTGGGTTGACGTGATGGATAATGTCTGTTACATTTTCATGCACGTGTGTTCGTGTTATTCTTTCATTCCCTCTTTTGTTTATGTGTCACTTCTATCGTCTGTCTGTGTATCTGCTGTGGCATTTGATAAAGCAGCCGGCCGCCGGATGCCCATGGACGCCAGCTGTTATCTGTCGGTGAAAGTCTTTATTGGCATATCAAGAGAAGAAAATTATTCTTGACAGCGAAACAGAACGTATGTAATGTGATGTTAAAGGGGAGAAACTTTTGGATTAAGATGAGGAAGTGTCAGACTGATGAGAAAATAGAGTTGGACAAATTGGGCAATGGTAATGCGTGAGGACAATATTTCGAAGAGACAATGCGTGCAAGATGACCGATCAGGGGGAAGAGAGAGAAATCCGAGGGAAGAAGAGAGAGAACTGTGAGACGGGATCGTGATAGATGGAAGATGTTATAGCAAGACGCGGGCCGGGTGTGGAATTGTGTCAGTTGGCGCTCGCGTCGCCTAATCAGCCCTGACCGTCTATCGCTCTCAGCCGCTCACCCTTGACAAACGATCTAGTCTGGCTCTCTCACAGACTCCAGCTCACGGCTCGATCATGTGAATTTACGTGGCTTTCGGGTTCGCGGTGGATACGGGACACTGAGAGACATGGAAAGGGAAGGGAGGGGTTGGGGTTGTCTGGGGCTGCCTGTAATGTTTAGGGTGGCCTCGGAGTTTGTTGCTGAGATTCCTGTGAACATGTAACCTTTGACCTTTCGCTGAACCTGCACTTGTACTTTAGAACATTATACACAATGCAATTACTGAATAAACTAGATGTAGGTAGCAGCGTGATAGCTGGAAGCCTGACTTAAACTTACCTGGGAGTTGACCAGGAGCTGGTGTAGGAGTGGTTCATACACAAGCTCATATGACCCTATGCTATTGGGAGCTCCGTAAAACCCTTATCAAACCAAAAGAAGTAGCACCATCATGGTGTTCAGTTGTCCGGGTCGGTAGGCCAATGTCTAACAAGCTGTTTTTTTCCGATCTCAATTATGTCGCTGCGGTCGGCAGACTGTTATGACGGTTGCAAGCCATCTTTAAAAAAAAACCGATTATATTATATTGAAGTTCTTAAGAAAAGAAAAGGGGTTTTTGAAAGCGAAAAAAACTCATGAAACTGGAATCACCAGAAATGAAACGAAGTTACACTGACGAAAGGTCGGGAAAAGAACGCTTTTGATTTTGTTGTTCTGTCAGGTCATGGCGTGCGTATCTTGATAAATTAGCTTTGACAACCTCCAGAAGTATACCACATGACACTACTTACCTCTCTTAGATAACAGACATGAGACAATAGCTGGAAAGGAAGCACTACTTTCCTCAATTGCGTGTTGCAAAATCCTACTTCTTAAATCGCCGTTTTATCGGTATAAATAAGATAATTGTTCGTGTGCCTGAGGCAAGATGAAAAATAAAATAAAATTTAAAAAAAACTAGCTGTCTGTGCATCGTCTTGACACGTGACATGGTCCTCTGAACTTTGAAGTAACACGAAGTGAACCACAGAAGAAAAAAAACTGCCGCCACCGCCCTCCCCCCCCCCCCAAAAAAAAAAATAGTGTCTGTGACAGGTATAATCCATGCTGTCTCTAAAGTGGGAGCCTGGGCAATCTATTATCTCTTGTTCCTCATAATTGCTGGGTCGATCCCACCCGTGCTCTCCTCGGGCCTCCGATCTCCATAAACAAACACGTCCTCTCCGAGGTGCTAGATGCAAAAATCAAATGATCCTCTGCCTCCGAACGGACTCCCACGCTTGTACCGGCTTACCGCTTCTTCATTCACTGAGCCCCGGGAGTTCTTTGCCACTTGTACTCACCATGATTTGTTTCAAAATTTGGAAGACAAAGAATTTGGCGGGAAAGCAGAACAGAAGAGAAAAAAAGAAATAACCTCTGCTTCGGTCTTTTCTTTTCGAAGTTTTTTTTATGGCAGCTTCTGCACTGACATATTGGACAAAGAGAGCCCGCTCAAATTCACCTTAGTTGATAAAGCGTTAAATGGACGTCTTTAATAATTTGTAAGAAGTGAAAATTTCATGCAATAGCGACCATGCCGTAATGTGCTGTACCATAACTGCCTGTGTGGTAGGCAGCTGAGCTAGGCAAGCGCGTTTTGCCTACATATAGCTCAGACTGGCGCTTCAATGTTCGCTGTAGCAACAGTGTGTTTGTTTTCGAAACAGCTTGCAGTGTTTAAATGGCGTGATATTTTGTATGATGTGATTATAAAATGAGTGCCAGCGCAAACTGTACGGGAACAAATATAACTTTGTTTTCCTTTCTTTCTTTCCTTTCTTTTTTTTCTTTCCTCTGTTCTTTGTTGAGCGTGAAACCCCCAAAACCAAAGCAAACAATTTACCCGTGCCCCATTTGTTCTGTCTCGCGGCGGAGGCAGCCAAACGCTGTAGCACTTTCGCTCTCAGAGGACGGCGTTGTGCAAATAGACACCGGTATCGAAGAGCAATTTGCCCATGGTGATTCAGGAGTTTCTCAAGTTTTCCCATCGGCTCATTACGTCGTTTATTCTGAGCGCCGTGGCAGCATCGACGTCCTGCTCGACTTCCCGGCTCCGACAACGGCCCTGTCGATACCCATCGATACCCGCGACGGTTTTATTAGACACCCGTTGCCCACACGGGTGTCCCTCGAAGCCAGTGGCGTCTGCCTGTGAACCAGCCCCTCCCGCCATGTTCCTGTCTCCACCCCATCATGTCTCCGGTGACGATACTCTGTCGCAATAGCGCCAGTTCGATCCTGTTCCGAATGCGATGATGATAAATCAATCAGTTGAGACAGAGGGTGTGATGCGGCTCCAATGCAAACAATTATTGTAGGACAAAGTATTTAACTGGGTTCTTTTTTGTTTGTTTTTAACCAGGAATGGAATGGCGCCATTGCTTGATGCTGTGTTGCGAATGGCAGCTCTCGGTTTAACCAGGAATGGAATGGCGCCATTGCTTGATGCTGTGTTGCGAATGGCAGCTCTCGGTCGAAGCTCCTCTACCTTTCCCATGCTCTATTCTTTCCACTTTGCGTTTTTTACTTTTACGATACTTTTT
>NW_004797801.1:112000-114937 GCF_000002075.1 Aplysia californica
AAACCACCACCACCACACATGTAGGTATTTCATTGAGAGAGCCTGCCTATGAGTCATTCTTTTATTTTATTTCCCTCTGATATTCTTATTAATATTTTTTTAGCATTCTGTGGTGGTTTCCCTTCCTTGCGTCCATTCAGCATGGACTCACATTCGCACATACGTGTAATTATGCACACATGCATCCATAATCTCACGGTGGGGAGCATTCTGTAGTCAATAAACCGTGCAAGCAGCAGATGGCGCGGCATGCCCGTAGACTAATTGGAAATTATTCTTTAAAAATCTTCGGACTGAGGGACTCTCGAACTATGTTCGAATTTGCTCATGGGCATTGAGTGTAGGTTGTACAGTCTTTTGATTTCGCCCTAGTATTTCGTATAGAAGACTACTTTTCAGTAAAGAAGGCAGACCGAAAGAGGACTTGTGGGGGGAGGGAGGGAGGGAGGGAGAGAGAGAGAGAGAGAGAGAGAGAGAGAGAGAGAGAGAGAGAGAGAGAGTTAGTTGAACAGACAGACAGTGAGAGAGAGGGGAAAAACCAACAGAGACAGACTGAGAGAGAGAATTCAACACGAACGCGAACAAGTTACTAAATACTTTGCACAATAGTCTGTTTACCCGGCCCTTTTCTAACCAGCACCAAGTTTGTTTGTTGCCCAAGCGATAAAAGTGCGCCTTATTTTGTAATAAAATGTTCGCTTGTGAAAAGCACTTTTCAGTCAAACTTAATTTCATATTTTATTGTGACTGGATTCAGGGCCATTTCTCTGTCTGTTTCCTCTCTATTCTACCCCATCTAATTTGTAACTCTTGTGCTAGTCGTTTGAAATGGTCTGACAAATGAAACGTGTTTTTGACCAATTTCCCCCCCTCACTTTGTTTTCTCTTCCTCTGTTTTTTCTGTCTCTTTTTTTTTAAAGGGGGAGGGGTGTTTTTATTGTTGATTTCTCTGTTTTATTTTGTCTCCTATTAGCCAATGCCCCGAGTTTGCGTCATTTCATTGCACCAACAATAAGTTCATTTTTTTCCCCTCCTTCAGCAGCCTGTTTTGTGAGTGCTTTCCCCTGGCTCGCCGGCCCTTTTCCTCAGCACGCGAGGTACCCAACGATACACAAATACATGCACGCGCGAGTTTCAATAAACCATATTTGCTTGCGTAAAGACGCCTTCAGAAGGAAAGTCCTCCGGAAAAGAGTAGGGAGTAGAAGAAAAATCGGATTAGGTTTTTGTCCCGCAGAATTAATGGATTAATGTGGGAACTTCCTTCATTACCGGGAGTAAATTGAACGAGCATGGGCAGACGAAATGTTTTGAAAATGGCTTAGTGTTGTACGAAATTATTGTTAAATTAAAGCGAGGAGGGAAAAGAATCAGACTATCCGATGCAAATTATATTTTTCTGTTAAGTAAGAGGGAAGTTTTGGCATGAAATAGACTGATGTTTCATTTCTGTTCAAATTGTCTTGATTTCCTGGTTAAATTATGCCCACGCAATTTGTTTATCTGTGTCTCGCCCCTCTGTCGGTCTGTCTGTCTGTCTGTCTCAATGTCTCTCTCTCCCTCTGTGTGTATGTGTGTGTGTGTGTGTGTGCGCGCGCGCGCGCGCTCGCGCGCCTCATACACACGTTCTCCCTCCCTCCACACCCATGCACACACACTCACAAGCACATGCACACTCACACACACACACACACACACATACACACACACACACACACACGCGCGCGCGCGCGCGTACACACAAACACATACACAAACAAACACGTCAGGCCCGCGCGTGTGCTCACCATAGCACACGTACGGCGGAGGAAGCCTGGAGACACGCATGACTACTCACTTGGGCACTATTTTTCTTGGACGTTTTTGTGTGGGCTTTTCCTTCTTCATCTCTTTAATCGCTATCGACAGCGGCATGTTTAGCCGACGTCGTCTCAATTAAGCCGTGTTTTTGTGTGTTGTTAAATGCTTGAGAGCCCTGTCGTTATATTAAAATCCACCGCGTGTTTGTTTTCCACATGTTTTCCCACGTAAGAGAGAAAAAAAAATGCGGGCTGAATCTGGGAATAAAACTCACAATCACAAGCAGTGGAAAAAAAAAAAAGATTGAGAAGAGAAGAAGAAGAAGAAAAAAAAGAAGAAAAAAGAGAAATTGTTAAACTTTAAAGCGGAAAGAGACAGCTCTAATGAAATCGTTAATGACTCTCAATTAGCGCGAATCATTTGGAAATGATTTGGTTAATGCATGTCCCGAGGAAGGTGTTTCGCAGAAATCCTCATCCCGTGGGTGGGATAGAGGATAGAGGGGCACTGCTGCAGTGGAGATGGAAAACGATGTGTGTGTTGTTGTTTTGTTGTTGTTGGTTGTTTTTTTTGTTTTTTTTTGGGGGGGGGCGAGTGTGTGCCACTGGCTCCGTCGGGATGATGGGCTATAGAAGGGGAAAGCGGATTGTGGAACAAACTGTGCGCTTGGTTTTAAACTGATAGGTAACTATCCTCGGGCTGAATCCCGATGCTTTGCTTAAATCCCACGTTTGGTTAAAGAGTGACAGACGCCAAGCCCACTTTTACTGCTATTCTGCTCGCACATACACAAACACACACGCGCAAATAAAAACACAAAACATACACAATCATAAATTTTACGCACGCACACACACACAGACACTCACACACACAGTGACACACACACACACACTCACACACGCGCGCGTGCGCACGCACAATCACACACTCATACTCAATCACACACTCACATACACACTCACACACAATCACACACACACACACACACACACACACACAATCACACACACACATACACACACAATCACACACACAATCACACACACACAATCACACACACACATACACACACAATCACACACACAATCACACACACACAATCACACACACACATACACACACAATCACACACAC
>NW_004797801.1:115411-119379 GCF_000002075.1 Aplysia californica
TCTCTCTCTCTCTCTCTCTGAATCTACCTGCGCCGCCCCTCCCCCCATCCACCTTTCCTCTTTGTCCACAATTACGATGCCGGTCTCCTCTGTGGACTGTCCTGTCTTTCCGCCCGTAGAAGCACCTGGGGCATGTAATTTACAGAAAATCAGTTATTGCTCTGCCAGTAATGGGATAAAGAGCATTTGCGGCATGGCATGTTACTTTTTCTCTCGTTTCTTCCCCCTTTTCACCAACAGCCGCTTCGTCATTAGTCTCCGAGCGGCCAGCGGCCCGTCTTACGTAAGCAGCTGCCATTTTGTTTTTGTTGTTGTTTTTGTTGTTGTTTATTTTTCTTGCTATGTCATTGTGACTTCTGATCTTTACGTCACTACCTGTCTTTTTGTACCGGCGTCTGCTTTGGTCTTTCTTCCGAGATGTTGTGTCCCTCTCAGCCCGCGGGAGCCCTTATAAGTAGGGTCGGAAGCCCGCCTCCTAAATGATTCAAACTGTGTCGATGGGGAAAGGCGCTTACATTTATTTTTTGAGAAGTTTGCCCGTTTTCCCCTAAGCTGCTCTTTAATGAGGATGTTCTGTTGTGCTTAGTGACGGCATGTCCGCCTCGGAATTTTGTGGTCCAGGGCTCCAATCCTGCTTTCTGGCGTTGAACTGAGGGTTGGGAAAGACTGTAAAACACTTTGCCCCGTTTCTCAGATTGAATTTTCTTGTTGAACTGAACCTGAATATAGCTCTGCTCTTTGGTTCTTTTTATTTTTCTTTCGTGTCATATTTCCAGGCTTTCTTCTGTACCTTTGTGATTTTAAAGTCGATGATTCATTAAGATGGGTGGTTGGTGGGTGTGCTGTGGTGTGGTTTGCTCTTCCCTTTGTATCAAACATCTGTCGTCCTCAGCTCTCCTCCTTTTTTGTTTGCTACTCTCGTGTAAAACCTCTAAATTTCGGTACTTATATGACTCAGTTGTGTTACAAATGGCGTATAACTCATACTAAAATAAAATAACCAACGCTTCACCCGTATTTATGTACACATGTTGCTTGGCCTGCCGTCGATTTTCTGTTGCGCCTGGAAACTCTGTCACACGTGGTTCAGTGTTTGGCCTGGGATGCATGTGAAACATGGGAAAAGAAAACACCAGGGATTCTTCGTCCATCCATAATTGAAGGAGTTCCTCGAGCTGACTATAGGCTGTCCAAGAGCCCTGTTGATTACCTCATTTAAATTTAGTGGCTTCGGAAAGAAAGTAAAGAAGGGAGTGACTAAAAAAGACCGACCTTTTTCCTCTCTGCCATTTCGTCGTTTCCGCGCTCCGGACTCCCCGCCGGCGGGGGCTTGATTGAGATCGATCTGTGACCCCCGGCTTTTAATCCGACGCCCCTGATGAGGGAGGGCATGGCAGGTATCGGACGACGGCCTCAGTGCATGTTTGGATTAGAGTCTCAGCGTGTGCCCTGAATGGGTTATCAGGACAGCGAGGGTCAATGCGAGAAATTGTGCAGATATGGGAGCAGTTCCGTAATACATTATGTACGAGGTCAGAAATCACGGGACTCGGTCCTCGTGTGCGTGCAGGAGTCGTGAACTCTGCTGGTGGGTGGTCGATGGCTGGATTGTCTTGTGTGGTCTGCGCTGCTCCCTCTGCATCCCCCAGCATTATTCTGTCCATAGGTTTTCTCGTAGTTCTGTCCCCATCCGTTTTTGGTGAACTGCTTCCGGGATCGTTCTAACCCTATGTGTCAGCAACTATTCTTTTTTTTTTTTAAAGTGTACCCGTTTGATAGAATCCCATCTAGTTACTTCCTTTTTAAACATAAATTGAAGGATACGTAAAGGAGATCTGACGAAAGTTGACTCTTTGTTGGGGGGGTTTTGGTTAAAAGCTGTGCAGGGGAAAGTGTCCTGTCCTCGGCTGTGACGTATGTATAGAGGCCCCCCGCGGTGTTTGTCAAAGTCCTTTTACATACTTGTTTCTAAAATGTTAACAATTCGTGTGTCTCGTTAAAGTTTGGTTTGCAGGACGGGGGAATGTAAACTATGCACTCAAAGTCAACAGTTGATTAAATATCATAGTTTTTGTGCATTAGCATTACTCAAAGAATTTTATTTGCATGTCACGTAATGGGTTTGTAATTGTGCTTGTGTAAGAGAAAGAACCGGTTGTGACTTGTTCTGTGGAGTAGCTTTCATGCCAGTGACGATGTGTCTGCAAGTTTTCGAATTCCTTTTAGCCATTCTGTACCAGAGGGTGACGGCGGCCTTGTATTGGTCGTAATGCTATTTGTAAAATAACGCTTGCTTAAAGATATGAGTTGTGTGAAGTTATTTTCACGCTTGCCGTTGCATTGTCCATGTCTCTTGTTCCGTTGCTGATGTCTTTTTTACGTTTTTGTATCTTGATGAACAATTTAGTACAATCCACAACTCTTCGATTTCATATTATCCGCTTTAGTTATATGTGCATGTTCGCGCGCATGCTTGCAATTTGCTTTTGTAAAGGTCATAAATAAATGAGTTGTGATTGCTGTATTTTGCCGTTAAGTGATTCTGTGGCTTTCTGTCGGGCGGCAAGGCCCCAGAGCTTATTCCATTAAGCGTTCTACATTGATGACTCTGTATGAGCTGTTTGTCTCCTGGTAGTTTTGTCTGAAAGATTTGGCCAAATTCAATATACATGTCATTCCCATTAGTTTTGCACTGTGCCAGTGCTTTATGTGATTGCATAGCTGCAGAGAAAATTAAGTATCGGAGGTTGAAAACTCTGAATAGGAATGAATGTGAATAATAATGAATGAGGGGGGAACAGTTAGAGGAAAAGTTATTATGTATCTATTGGCAATTCAATGTTTTGTGATGTCGAGATTGATGCGAAAAATGCTTGTTCAATGTGAAATTACTCACAGACTAAATCATGCGGATGCCGCTGAATCAACGGCCAAAAAAATATCACGTTCTCCTTAGAGACAAACGGAATAAAGTAGAGTCACCTGAGAAGAGATAGGAAGCTGTGCGAGTTTGTGAAATAACATTGTTGTCTGAAAGAGTGGCCTGAATCTTGAAATAGGAGGAATAATGCGCATGTGGGGTTGTAGGGGGAAGGCGTTGTGGCAGGAGTAAAGGGGGAAAGTGGAGACAGGAAAAGAGATTGTAAGTGTATCAAAATTGAAATTGAGTTTATAAATACGGTGGATGGCCGAGTTGGCCCCGGGGAATACAGCTCTTAGGATTTTGGCGTCGTGTGGTCGCCGGGCAGATTGGTCCAGCCAGTCTATAGGCGGTTGTTTGGCGAGAGTTCTCGTTGCGGCTGTCTGTGTCTCATCTCTTTCAGTCGTGTGTGGACTTTGTATTCGAGCAGTTTCAATTACTATGAATGAATAAAATGAGCGAAAGAGAGAAAGAAGACGAGAAAGCGAGGTTGTTTAGAAGAGAGTTCTAACGTCTTTCTTATTTTTCCTTTATATTTTGTTTGTCCCGTCATACGTTTTGTTTATATTTATCATTCATACCTTGTCTTTTGGTTCTTTCATTCCATTAATTTTTCGTCCTCTCTGACGTTATCACTATTAATTTTTCGATCCTTCTTTCTATGGTTGACGTGGGCGGTTGGCGGGCACTCTGGTGTGTTCTGCTCCTTCTTTCCTATCAAACATCTATCATTCTTATCTCTCATTCTTTTTTGTGTTTGTTACTCTCTTGTAGCACCTCTAATCTTCGGCACTTATATGACCCTATTGTGTTGCAAGTGCCGTAAAACTCTTACTAAAACTAAAGCTGTGATTGACATGTCAGCTAAATGTCTCTTCTCTTTCTTCTCGTTTCAGCACTATACCTCGATGGTCCTCCAACAACGGATTGGTGGACGATGGGTCTCGCGACAGGTGAGTACTGAACCGGTTAACATAGTATTTATATATACATATCCAAGCGCACGCACGCACGCACACACACACACACACACACACACACACACACA
>NW_004797801.1:119479-123532 GCF_000002075.1 Aplysia californica
ACACACACACACACACACACACATACACACACACACTTACACACTCACACACAAACACTCACACACACACACATGCACACGCACACACACTATCACATGAATGTACATACTCAACTCATCCATTCACCTGCAAGACACCCATACTCATACGCACTCACACTCACACTTGCACGCACATACACATGCAAACCCACTCACACACATACACACATGCAAACACACACACATACACACATGCAAACACACACACACACACACGCACTCACACGTGCACTGGCGAGTACGCGCGCGCACACCTATACACAAACACACTCAGTGTTCTTTAAGAATTAAAAAACAAACAAAAATAAAACAAACAAATAAAACTTTCCACTTTTGCCCTAAGCGTACAGAATTCCTTTGGGCGTCTGGTTGGGAAATGTGGAATTTCGAAATTAATATCAGTTTTCATGCTCATTCGATATGAAAGTCTTTGCCGGGTTTTGTACCATGGATGTAACGAAACTTCGACTTTGCAATGTAAAGATCCCTTTCGTGCGTTGATGTTGAGTGGGTCTAGGATGAGGTCGATGTCCTCTCTGTCCTTTTCTCTCGTGTTTTTTATTTTTATTTTTTCATTCTATTTGCCTATGCTGTTAACATCGAAAGTACTGACTGTAAACTATGACGTAATAACAGCAACAATAACCGCTACAACGGTTTCCACAACCACTGCAACAAATGCAACAGCATCGTCAAATACAACAACAATCATGTCTATTTCTGCAGCAACGACAGCAGTATCAACATAGTAATATGGTGTTCTTTAGTTTACCAGTCTCAGTACGAAAAGGTCTTGGTTTCTTGTGGCTGTGAGACATTTGAAGAACTTATTGCTCGATAAGGTCCACCCTGTGTCTGGAAAGAGATGAATCTAATAGTGTTCCAAGATTTCATCTCTTTCAAATATTATTACGATTTGGCTCCTTAAAAGGGAAAGAAAAGAGAGAGAGAGAGAGAGAGAGAGAGAGAGAGAGAGAGAGAGAGAGAGAGAGAGAAAGAAAGAAAGGAATAATGCATAAGTTTGTTGGTAACAAGACGGCGAAACTTCTCCACGTCATTATTTCTTGCTTTGCTTTTCTACCCATGTTGCGTTGTCACTGATAGTTGGGGGGTGTCGTGTAAATTTTAGCGGCTGAGGCAAATCGAGTGTACTGCGTAAGA
This sequence comes from Aplysia californica, assembly GCF_000002075.1. Lineage (NCBI taxonomy): Eukaryota > Metazoa > Mollusca > Gastropoda > Aplysiida > Aplysiidae > Aplysia > Aplysia californica. Next base: position 120,683 of record NW_004797801.1, read on the forward strand.
ACAGTCACCACCGCGTCTCTGTTTAAAGGAAACGTAATAACAGCCATAGTTTTGATGAAGTTATGGACGCCCCCCCCCCCCTTCAACAACAACAACAACAACAACAAAAAGAAAGAAAGAAAAAAAAATCTACCCCCACCAAGGCCTACTTTCTATACAGTAGGTATTGACCCTCACCCAAACCAAAAACAAAACAAACAAAAACTCACAAGAGGAGAAGGAAAGGTTGTTTCTCGTCTTGACGACGTGGGTCTGGTGGCCGTGAGCACGTAATTTGTTGCTGCCAGCGACTTACCGGGATTCACCCCGAGATGGAATCGGTGTTGTGCGAGTACATTTAATAGACTTAGTTCGGGTTTAGCGGGAATTGGGAATGCTTGATTTATCCCGAATCCACAGACGTACACCTCGGGGAAATTACTAGTAAAAGTTTTGAAAATCGTTGTGGTGATATTTTTTTAATTTCTTTTTTTTTTTTTTGGTGGGGTGGGTCTTTTCTAAACAAAATGTAGACTCGTTAGGTTGACAGTGTGGAAGGAAATGAAATGCTTGTTTTGCGTTCTTTCGTTCCCTGGGTTTCCTCCTAAAAGAAAAAACAAATTATGTTTGTTTAAATGAGGTGAACCTGTGTAGTCGTTCTCTCAATTTGTTTTGTTTGTTTCAGTAGATGGAAGGGTTTTCCGCCGATTTTCCTCTTTTTTTCCTTTTTGGAAAGGGGTGGTGGGGGGGGGGGGGGCTTTATTTATTTCTTGGTTCATTTTTTTCGCCCAATGAAGGAATTGAAGTTTGTGATGGCGAGACATGAGAATAGAGGGGCAAAAACTGAAGATGAGCTGTGAGCACTTCTACACAAACAAGGAGTTTTAGGTCATGATGACCTGTGGATGACCTCTGTGACCCCCTGGGTGTCAGGCAGCTTCCCTTGCCGCCGGCGCCACGCGGAGACGGGGTCTGCATACCTTTCTGTGGTGGCTGTCGCACTCTGGCGATGCGCGAACTCTTTGCTCATCAAGTTTTTGTTTGGCTGTTTAAAAATAGAGACGTTTTTTAAAATGTTATGTACATAAATCGGCAACAGGCGAACCACATGTTCTAATGCTTCTGCTGAAAAGCGGGTATCTTTGTTGCTCACTTTATCCTGATTTCGTCTTTATCTCCATAAATTTCAGTTTCGACTCTTCTAGTCCTAGTCCTCCACTGGTTTGTTGTTAGAAGATCTACTTTTTCCCCCTGTAGATATAATTGTGTTAGGTTTTCCCATTCGAGCTCCGAGTTAACCGTATGACGATGTGTACAAGGCACTCAATTTAGAATCTTATCAGTGTAAATCAAGCACATCTCGACTCTGGCGTTCTTCCTACTGCTGATTCCAAGCACAAGTTATGTTGACCCCGTTGAGAGAATCTAGACGGGGGAAAAGCGAAGTTTGGCTTCGTGGTTTGACAGGATTCAACGCTCTCTGTATAGCGGTTGCTCCTTCGCAGAAACCCGAACAGGCCAATTTAGGGGTGTGTCGGATAGGGGAGGACGGGGGAGGGTGTTATTTGCCTTGGTGAAGCTAGTTGGAAGAGGAAACGGCTTTGTCATGACTTGGGGGCTGGCGATTGATGCGCGAGATAGAACTAGAGAGAAAGATTGGGAAGCGGAGATGGACGATAATGGTTCTGGAATTGTTTCGGTCGCCAGAAGAATGCCTGGGCTCCGTGCCTTAAGTTTTTCTCCCACGTCAAGACTACGTGTTTGAAGCTACTTTCCACTCTAGGGCTGTTCTTTAAACAGTTTGGCAGTAAGGAATTACTTGTATTTATAAAGACCTACCCACTCGCACAAGGAAGAAAGTAATAATACAGACGTGAGAAGAACCCACAAAGACTTTACGCGACTATAGCATGGCTTGGGAGTGAGGGGCAAAACTCAAGGGCTCCTTTGGTAACAACAACAAACAAGTTGGAAGACGCAAGCGGGTTTGAGACCTCAGGCTATGACTTTTGGGCGTTGTTCCCACGTAGCCCGTACGAAAACATTGCTCTGATGAGCGACGGGACAACTTGCAGTGCAGGGACACGAAAGCACTGGATACATTTCTCTACAATGCCTGTTATGGAAACTATCGGTCTCCTGCTCTGTAAGAATAATTTAAAAAATCTTTGTTATATTGGTTCTCTTTCAGTCTCCTGTTCGTATATATTGATCAATCCTGTCTAGTTGAAAGAAGAAAGACACTTACTCCGTATTCTCCACTGCCGAAGACGTAATTGGATCGGAAGCGTTCCAGGAATGGTGAACGAAGTTCTTGACTGACGTTGGCTCGAACCTCTACCTTCAGCATTTTGTCCTTTTTGTTTTCACTTGCCCCCTCGGGCATGTTACAAGGTAAACTCTCACAGCTAAAGTCGTGCCCCTCGTTTTCGACCCCTCGTCGTCCGTCTATGCTAGCCCAACAAGGTCCTTAACCGGGTCGGGTGGTTGGAAGGCGCCATCAGTAGATCGCACTTATTTTCTTTCCCTCTGGTGTGTCATACTTTCCCCCCCAGCCCTAAATAACCGATATTGGGTCGATGTGCATGTCTTTACTCAAACAAACAAACAAAGGAGGTCCCTATCTCTAGTGAGAAATCAGTGGAACAAGAAACCCCACCATAGTCTGCTAGAAGTTGGATGAAGCATCATGGCACCGCCGCCGCCGACTGGCCTGACCCCGTGACCCCTGTGACCCGTGACGTAGAACCCGGTCAGTGAGGCGTGCTTCGTCAGTGTCGCCGGGAGATTTATTTCTTACTCCGTCAATAATACTAACAGGCTTTAGCGGTCGCGGGGCTGGATTGGCGTGTGAGCCCCCACGCCTGTGTT
>NW_004797801.1:124779-126512 GCF_000002075.1 Aplysia californica
TCTCTCTCTCTCTCTCTCTCTCTCTCTCTCTCTCTCTCTCTCTCTCTCTTATACTCGTTAGGATTGTGGATGAGGACAATACATATAATATCGATTTCCTCTTACTTTCAAAACCCCCTACTTCTCCCTTCCTGCCCCTCTATCAGTTACTTTTCGCGAAAACCTCTATTCCTCTCGAAAAAAAAGGAGGGGTGGGAGGAAAGTCCACCAGCTATAATAGCACTGTGAAGTTGTTTACGCCTTCTGTTGTTCTGTCTCTGACCTACTTTTCCCCTGTACTAAATGACCGCTAATTGTGTCGATGCGTTTCTTTTTACTCAAATTGCTTGTGATTGATTGAAGGGTGACATCGGTAGGTCCTACATCCATTCATTCCCTCTGTCGTTCCCAAGTCTCAGTCCTACTCTTTCCCCAACCCTAAAGGATCGTTGTTTTGTCGCTATATATGCTTCACTTTACTCAAACAAGAGAGATCAAATGTTTTAATTCATTCAAAAGTCAGTGCTATTTATTTATTTTGCTTTTAGGTTAAAGAAATATAGTACCCAGATTTTTTATGAGAACACAATGTGCTGTTTTTTGTGTTGCTCAAAGCATGTACTATTTTATCGGGTCTGGGCGCTAAATAAATGCTATATATATATTATTATAATGGTTTCTTCACTCTTGTTTCAAACATACGAAGAAACTTCATAAACTACACGCGTAGCCAGTTGGTGGGTGCTCTTGTGTGTGGTTTGCCTTTAGTTAAACAAACGAAGGGGTGGTAAGAGTAGGTCCTACTTCTTTTCTGTTACTTCTTTCTGTCTGTCTTTCTTACTTTTTTCCTGGCACTAAATAACCACATTATTGTGTCGATGTGCTTCTCTTTACTCAAACCCAAACTCCAAAAAAAAAAATTTAAATTTTCTCAAGACCCATAACTCTGACCGTGAGTACAAGTTCAGTTGACAAGCACGATAAAACAGCGCGCTACCTTAGAATGACAAAGTTCTATCTGACATTTTTTGGCTGTTTTGAGTTACAAAAACCATGAGGTCAGAAATCAAATGTTCTATCTGCTCTAACAATATCGTAAGATTATTCGGAGTCGTCATCAGGATATTCCATGAATTGCTTTCGAAAAAGCTTGGCGTTTTGTGAAAGTTCATTTTTTAACGTCCAATATCTCAAAACTAGGTACTGAGCAGGAACTTTGTAATTCTAGTTCTAGAGCAGCGACTACGTTCTACAGAGAATGTGGCGACGTGGCGAGACCTTAGCGTACAGTTTCTTGTACGCTAAGGGCGAGGGATAATGTTTAGTTTCTTCTCTCTCTCTCTGTCTCTCTCTCTCTCTCTCTCTCTCTCTCTCTCCCTCTCTCTCCCTACCCTCCGCGTTAGCGCATCAGTCTTCCTTTACGTCAGCGCCGACCTATAATGTTTTAATAACCCCGTGTGTTTTGTCTTTTTGGTTGCCGCCGTTAGGTCCTCCCTCCCGGCTCTCTGATTGGCTGGGGCTGGCGGGAGAAGGATCCGACGTTTATATTGGTGACGCCTGATTGATCTATTGTTACCTCGTCAATTCTCGGCGCCTCTAGTTCGACTTCTTTTTTATGCGTGTTCGTTATCTCTCTGTCTGTCTGTCCGTCTATCTGTCTGTCTGTCTGTCTGTCTTGTCTCTCTCTCTCACTCTCTCTTTCCCTCTCTCTCTCTCTCTCTCTCTCTCTCTCTCTCTCTCTCTCTCTCTCTCTC
>NW_004797801.1:127218-128888 GCF_000002075.1 Aplysia californica
AGGGGATAGAGAGAGAAACAGGGGGCGGGGAGAGGGGGCGGGGTTGCAGGCTGAAGGGTGGAAGAGGAGCAGCTGCTACGTATGTCCTCCGTCACGATGCATCCTCGTCTGTCTGTCTGTCCGGACCGTCCGGACTTTTTGTGACCGTGCATTTTTCTCTGCCTCTCTCGTTTCTTTTTGTTTGCCTATGTACTGGTCCAAGTTTTATCATGTGCGTGTACTCCTTACGTCTTTTCTTTTAAAAAAATATTTTTCCCCCTTAAAAGTAATATATTTATTTCGAGATTTAAAAAAAAAAAAAGATTGTAAAAACGTACCTTCTCAGATGCTGTTTCTAAAACATGATATATAGTGCCTACGTCCATGGCGGAAATGATATTGTGGACGGGGTAAGAAGAGTGCGCCAGTAATAAATTACAGACATAGATTTGTGGGCCGAGGCTTTTTATAATGGAATATACAGTTAATGTATTACTTATAGGTTATGGGAAAGTACGCGGACCGCCTCATCCTCTCCCAAAAAACACTTCTTTTTTCCCTCCTCCCGTCTGTCTCTCACCCGATCTCTCTCCATCTCTTTGAGAATGTCTTCCTGTGGGGTTTTATTATCATTATTATTCATTTATTTTAGACAGGCCTCGGAAGATTGAGAGAGATGAGAATTCTAGCGAGGTAAATATTTGAACGTAAGCGCTCCTATAGGTTGGGGAAGGCTGTTGGTGGACCCTATCGCTGGCCATAAAGCGACTCAAGCATCTTGTGATTATGAATGGCCTTGCATCTGCTGAACCCGCTATAAATCAAGCGTGGCGCGATAAGACACGGGATGAACCAGCGACTTTAGAATTAGTCGTTTAAAAATAAGAAGTGGGCAAAAATCCGAGTCAAAGATTTATTTGGTTAGTCGGTTTATTTCTTTTAAAAAAATTCCCTGTGGTTTATGAGCTAGAGATCGCTCGCGGATTGCCGACGACGCAGTCTGGAAAAAAATGTTTGATTCTGTGTGTTGTTTCACTGATTGGTTTTCGTTGCCTGTTTGATCATTTTGTAGTATGGTTCCAGTTCCATATCATGGAATTCTGAATTTGATCAGAACCGTTTTGTCATAACCGTTTAAGTGCCATGTATGCAGGGGGGGTATGGGAATGGGAAAGGGGAGGAGGTAATAATTGGGAACAGACCATTGTTTGGTAGAAACTTAATATTTTTGGAGAAGGATGTTGTAAGAAATGGGATCTCAACGATTTTGTGTTACTTGCGTGAGAGCCTAGAGAGACATTTCAGATTGATAGAATAGTATTATACAGAGGTAAATTCAGCGCAGCACAATGGTTCTCAAATCCTATATGTGAATGGCCTGCTTTTTTGTGGCAGGTTCTACTGAATCGGGACTATTTTCAAATTGGTTCACACAAAATCCGGTTTGTCTGGAAAAGGGTATTTTCCCAGCTCTCTTTTAAATGCCGTTTTGCTAGGATTTTATTGGCACTACAGGGTAGGGGGCTGCCTATAAGGTCTACGGTAGACTTTGTACGTGTGGCTGTGGGAATATACTGCGATAGTCTTGGAGTTTTGTAGGTTTTCCTTAAATCGGTGGTTTTTTCGACGGCCAGTCGGCATCTTGGGTTGTTGTTTTGTTGGGGTTTTTTGGGGGTTTTTTTTTGGGGGGG
>NW_004797801.1:128988-130398 GCF_000002075.1 Aplysia californica
TGTTTATTTATTTTAATTTTTTTTTGGGGGGGGGGGATAGGCAAGTCTTTATTACCATTACGTTCAACCGCACTGTCTTTTTTGTCATTTATTGTGTTTAGATAGTGTCGATGCCAGTAGATCTAGTGATTTTCTGAATAAGTGCTGGGATGCTATAGTCCATTCAGCCTGAGTTGGACCAGGCAGATGGGACCGTGCAGCCCGTTTCCTAAAATATAAAAATTGTGTGCATTGAGGCATATTAAATTTACAGTCAATCTTGACAGTCTTCTTCTACTTCCTTTGTCTTCGTTCTTTTAGGTTTCTTGGCCACGTCAATGTATTCCATGACGTCATTCTGTCCCCAAATCCCAGCTGACCCCGTTGTCCCTTGACAGTAACCAGTGCTCTTTCAAAGAAAGTAGGCAGAAACATAACATGATCAATAAGTGGAAAATTTTTAGATAGGATAGCCCGTTTTCTATAAGTTTAGTATTGATGCCTAGTGCTTTGTATGAAAGAGTAGTGAAAGAAATAATGATGGTTTATGCCCAGAATCAGCCCAGTGTCCTTGTTGACATATCTTTTGAGATGTTGTCTCGGTAAGTCTTCTGCAGTGACTTCATTCACAGACAGAATCGTTTCGAAACGTCGCTTTTCCTTTTTCAAACAAATTATCACTTTTATGGGGTTCTTTTCTGCAGTTGACATGTCGCACAATAAAAAAAATTTGAGTTGTTGCTTGGTTTTTGACACTTCAAAAGATGCAAGGTATGTTGAAAGGAGCTTTGAGGTGATCTAAAGAAGCAGTTCAAACATGTAAATCTTCTTGAAGTTCTGTTCTTCCATTGTGTCAGCTCGGAGATATATGTCTGGCCTTGTCTTTTTGGCATTATTTATAGAGGACACAGCTTGCTGGGATTGGCTTCTGTTGTGCTTTTTTTTCTCGGTTTGTTTTGTCTGTTTTTAGTTTACATTGTGAAATAGAATGGGACGTCAATAATCTGTTGAGTTTGAGAGACTCTTGCGCTGTCGGAGAGCGCTTTGCCTCGGCTAGAACTAGGAACGGGGCTGGTGTAACGCTCGCTGTCTCTGCGGACGGTTTGCGTGTCAACAAAAGTTTGTAGATGTTGCTCTTGAAGACTTGAAGGAGATGGGGCGGCGCCTTTTAATTATGAGGACGGAACGAGCGAAGGCGGTTGGGAATTCCTGGGGCCAGGGCCACAGATGTGTCCCGTCTCGATCTTGTCTTTTGGTTTTGGCGTCTTGCACAAGGACGAGGAGGAGAAGGGCAAAGATTGAGAGAAGGAGAAGTAGGGCGAATGTGCTTTCTTCCTACGTTTTTACTGAATGGTTTCAGGGAGGTGTGGGTGTTTTTAGTTATGTGAGGTGTGCGTGTGTGTGCGTGCGTGCGTGTGTGTGTGTGTGTGT
>NW_004797801.1:134588-136038 GCF_000002075.1 Aplysia californica
GGGGGTAGGAAGGGAGAAGAGAGCGGGGTTGTTGTTTTTGCTTTTTATTTGTTTTTTGTTTTGTTTTTCTTGGTGGCACTCAGCCTGCACTTAACCTCTCACTGCGGGAGCTTAGTTAGGAAAGAGGGAGGAAATGGAATAGAAAGTGTAAGGGCTTTTCTTTCACTTATGTATTTTTTTCTTTCTAAAATAGTTTCTTTTTAGAAGTAGATAATATTTTCTCGTTTCTTCTCTGTACGTCTAAGTGTCTTTGAGCTTGTATGAATCGTTCTGTCTTCCTGTATCCGAACCTCTTTGTATGGTTGTGTCTACCAATATGTCTGTTTATCTATCTGCCTGTCTTTGTGGCCATTTTTCATTTGTGTGTGTGTGTGTGTGTGTGTGTGTGTGTGTGTGTGTGTGTGTGTGTGTGTGTGTACCTCCATTCGTTACAGTTCTTTGAAAAGATCTTGCTATTAAGCACCGCATTTTTCTAGTTTAAAATAAAAGGACTGCTTGCGTTCTTTCAAGAAAAGTCCTTTTTTTTTTTTTTAACACCAAAAAACAAAGAATACGTTTTCAATGAGAAAGGCTATAAGATTAGCTGTTGCAGTTTTCATGATCTTGATAATGTATCAGTGTAAAATCAGTGAACCTGGTGTGTTTAAAAAGAAAAAAAAAACCAAGGGCGCACGCAATCTTGAAAGAATGAGAAAGGGCGAGGAGTAAACCAAGGGACATAACCAGGAAAAAAGAATACGAGTTTTTTCCTCTTTATTGAGTTATTTCCCTTGGAACGCTTCCAACCTGCGAATTGGTGCTGACTGAAAGTGCTCGTGATGCAGAAAGCCGATCCATTCATTCAGGCCAACACACTTATATTCTAAGCATCCTCACGGGTTTTTAAAATTTGACGTGAGTTTGTTTTTTTTCGACTCATGACAGTTCAAAACGTACGTCTGTGCTTATGGGGTTTTTTTTTTCTGTTTTCTGTTCTTAGGACTTATCTTTTTTCTCGTTTAAACGTTGCTTTGTTTGGAGGGGGATGAGGAGTCGTATACTTGAGCTTTTTATTTTGCCGTGACAGTTTGTTTGTTTTTCAAAGTGTTTTAAAACTTTCTACTCTTCCTATATTATTATAACTTAGTTTGGTTGTCGGGGGTTGCTCCGAGTCTCAGTTGTGTTCTTTTTTTGTTACGGTTGCTTCCCTTCGTCTGTGGTTTTGAACGTATTTCTAGTTTTTTGTCTTCTTTCTTATTTATCCTTTTCTTGAAAAGCAAGAGCGATTTGGGTTTGTTGGGGTTGTTGGTTTTTTTGTTTGTTTTTTGTTGTTGTTTTTTTTGGGGGGGTGCATGTTTTTGTTTATACATGTATGTACATGTATCTATAAATATGTTTGTATGTAAATTGTACATGTAATATTATGTCTTTTTCTCTTTCGTTCTTCGTTCTCTCTCTCTCTCTCTCTCTC
>NW_004797801.1:140937-142274 GCF_000002075.1 Aplysia californica
CTCTCTCTCTCTCTCTCTCTCTCTCTCCAGTAAGCCATTTCCCTATGGTGTGAGCGATGGGCCTCTGTCTGCCAGCCGTGTATGATGACGCATGTCACCAGTTATCGTCACCCGGTAGTCCAATTAGTCAAGACCCAAGTCTCGGATTTATGTCCATTAATGGTATTGCTAGCTTATAGTTATAGGAAAATCCAAACCAAAGAAAAAAATCTTTCTTTGTTCGCTCTGCTTGTGTTTGGTGGTCTCCTAGCCGCTGTCTGGTCTGTGGCTTCTTACATTCTACCCAGTTCGTGGCAGCTGTCCTTGCAGTTAACTTCCACCGTCTTCAACGTCTCTTTCGACATGAAGTTTATCCAGAACTACCACCAATGGAATGGGTAATGTTTTTCTTAACCTTTTGAAAGTCTTTTATTTTACGCTGTCAAATATGTTTGCGATTTATGTATCGGGTTTTTAAAAAAATAGAAATTTGGTCATCTTGTTGTTGTTGGGTGTTTTATTTTTGTTTTGTCTGTTGTTGTTGCAGTTGTTGTTTTTGTGTGGGTGGTTTGCAGGTGCTCTGTTGTGGTTTGTTCCTTCTTTCTTATCAAACATCTATCGTCCTTGTCTCCCTCCCTCCTTTTTTTGTGCTTGCTATTCTCTTGTAGCATCTCTAATCTCCAAGCACTTTTATGACTTTATTTGTGTTGCAAGTGCCGTAAAATGCTTACTAAAACGTTGGATTTTTTGTTGCTGGTGTTGTTTAATAGGAATCATTGCTGAAACCTGCTCGCCACTAATCATATCATACAAGGTTTTTAAATTTACAGGCACGTTTTAAAAAAAAGTTTGTGTTTGTGAAAAGGAAAGGTCATTTTGTATGGAGGTGTAGGTTGATTGGAGTGGGAATATATCTGATAGCTTAGAAAAAAAGGGGTCTCAAGAGAGAGAAAAATCAGATAAGCGAATTGATACCAGGCACTGATGAAAGGAGCCGACAGGATATAGTGTAGAAGCAGTTGGCCTAAGAAGACGGAAGAGTGTGGTTCGTAAAGGTAAGCGAGGAAGGATAGAAAGGGAAAGCACCAAAAAACAAAAAAAATGCAGAAAGCGAGGAATGGGCGAATGGAAAGAGGGAGAAAGAAAAGCGCTGTGAGTGAGCTGAAGGGTGGAATTATGGATGGAAAGAGGAGGAAAGGGAATTCCTCTCCCAGGAACGCATCGGTATAACGAATAATAATATAAAAAAAAGAAGCTCTTGTTCTCCATGACAATGCCTGTGAGATCTGGGCTGTGTGTGTGTGTGTGTGTGTGTGTGTGTGTGTGTGTGTGTGTGTGTGTGTGTGTGTGTGTGTGTG
>NW_004797801.1:147331-148357 GCF_000002075.1 Aplysia californica
ACAAACAGATGTTGTGAACCACGTTTTCCTTCCGCGTCTTTTTGGCGTATGCTGGTGGCATGTGGCCTTCCACAGCGGAGATCCAGCCATTCATCTGATTACCTCTTTGAAGTAGCCTAATGTGTGTTGGAAGAGCCGCAAGTTGGGTTTACTCAGCTTGTTTTTCCAAAAGATTTTCAGTTTGGATGAGGGTTTCGTGCTAGCCAGTAAGAAGAAGGTGGGAAACCGCGTGTGAAGTCGCGCGTTGTAATTGTGTTGCGTTAAGTTAAGTTGTCTTTGAGCGCCCGAGCGCGCGATCACCGGCTCTGCGTGTCCGCGCTGCGTTTATTTGGATTCGCGCGCGGGAGAAAACAGGTGCAGCCAGACAGACAGGGCCAGAAAGCCTCCACCAGCATAGCACAGCACAGCACAGCACAGCACCAGCGGCTCCAGCAGCACCACGCATATGGCCAACACTTGGTTATAATGACAACCCCATTTCTGCTTACTTCCTACCGACCATCATGTTAGTTATCCCGATGGTTTATTGCTTGATGTTCTCTCGGGTCAAAGGTCTTCATGAGGGTATATATTTTTATTTCTTTTCCTTTATTCTTCTTTATTTTCTTTGAGGGGAGGGGGAGGGGTGGGGTTAAGAAAGGAGGAGTCTTTAGGGTTCTTTGGTCCCCTATGATGAGCATTTCTTTAGAGTTTACTTCCGCCCGCATTGTGTGTGTGGTTATCTGCTGCTCTGGTATGGTTTGTTCCTTTCTTTTTCTTTCAAACATTTATTGTCCTTATCATATCTCCTCCTTCTTTCTTTGCATGTTGCTGTCTCGTAACACCTCTAATCTTCTGCTCGTAAATGACCGACCTATTTGATTGTGTTGCAAGTGCCGAACAACTCTTACTACAAAACTAAATACCTCTTATTTTAGGCACGTCTATGGACCTGTTTATTTCACAAGTGCCGTAAAATATTTGTTAAAATCATTTTGTTAAAGGGCATCATGAGGATTTTATTTTATTTTATTTTATTTTATTTTA
>NW_004797801.1:152280-153300 GCF_000002075.1 Aplysia californica
TAAAGAGAGAGAAGAGAGAGAGAGGGGGGGATATATATAGAGAGAAGAGAGACAGAGAGAGACAGACAGTGGTAGACAAACAGAGAGACGGAGGGGTGGGATAGAGGTAGGTAACTGAAAGTTTTAGAATATACATGTACATTATACCTGTGCTGTAATATATTCATCACACTATACTTTGACGTTGGTGGGTGCGCTGGTGTTTGCTGGCCGGGTTCTTTCTGCCTCTATTGTCAGTGGGTGTTTTTCCCCCCGATTTGTCTTCATTTGTTCTGGTTGACATGCGCCCTTTGTTCTACTGACAAGTGCTGAGATCCTTGTCGACTCCTTTGTGTGGCTGCTTCTTTTTAATTTTCTACTGCGTTAGCTCCAGTGTCTATGTTTGTGTAAGTGGTGAGGGTGGGGTGGGGTGGGGGGCGGATAATTAGTGTTGTTGTTTGGGACCATACAATATCGTGAGAGTTGGTGAAAAGCCCAACGACTTAATGAAAGCCTTTCTAGTTGCCCCAAAACAAAACAAAAAGAAAAACAAAAAAGAAATAAATAAAAAACCTCGTGCAAAGATTTTTTTTAAAAATAAATAACCGCAAGAAAAAGCGAGATGACTGTCAGAAATAGGAAATCGATAAGAAAATATTATTTTGGTCCAATCAACTTGGCCCTCCCTCATCCATCTTCGACTATTATAGCATTGAAGTGACTGGCGAACGCCCATTTTCTGTATACAGGTCCCGGTGTATATTACTTTTCTGCCGGTCGTGAGGTTTGAAGCACGTACGGGCTCACCTGCGAGATCGATAATCGATCGGTATCGCTTTCTCCCCGCTTGACAAGGTGATGGACAGGTGGGTGTCGAGATAGGTACGCTTTTCACGCCGGCCCCTGGCGCTGTGAGGCCGGAGATCGAAAATTCAATGTCACTAAGTGGTGTGCGTGAAAGTGGCGTGCGTGAAAGAAGGGGGATTGAGGGGATGGCTGCTGAGCTGGATGAGTGATGGTTTTATTTGTGTGTGGATGGGG
>NW_004797801.1:153400-155979 GCF_000002075.1 Aplysia californica
GTTTGGGGGGAGGGAGGTGGGGGAATGTGTGTGTGTGGGGGGGTGGATGATTGTTGTTTGGTAGGTAGGTAGGTACATACGTACGTAATGTGTGTGTGTGTGTGTGTGTGGCGTGTGTGTGTGTGTGTAGATGGATGGATGTGTGTAGTTGCGTGTGCGTGTGCAGAACCTGAATGTGTTAATACGTACGCCTTCGTATACGTCTGTTGGTGCGAGTACATGTTTGCACGTGTAGATAGATAGATAGATAGATAGATACTCGTAGATAGATAAATAGATAATGATATGCTTTGATGAACGGACGGGCTGATGGGTCGAAAGGAACACTTGATATAGATTAGGATGGGTAGACATTTGCAGACAGACAGACAGACACCCAATAAGTGTATCGCCCTTCACAGTCAGTCTGTTCCTGCCTCCTGCTCCCTGGCAGCCGGGGCTTTTCCCGCCCTCTTTACGATCAGCCTGACACGAAGACGGAGCCGGAGAGACATCAAGGGAACATTATCTGGGTCTGGAGGTAGCGGCGGCGGGTCCGCGCGCGGGTCGAAAAGGCCCGCGCGCGGGTCGAGAAGGTCCGCCAGAAATGTAATGGAACAATGAGAAGATATAAGAGTCATTATCAGCTGACAGATTTCGACACTCGCATTGCGCTCTGCCCTCGCCGACCCGGCGTTTTATGGCTGCAGCTCCCGAGGAAATGCACGAGCGGCCGGCTTCTTTTCCCCCGTATACTTGCGGCGTCGGTTCGACAGCGGCGGTGTTGTCTCGGGTTTCCAGGCGGACCCCCAGCCCATGTGTGCCCGTTAATTGATGCCGGCTTGTCGTGTGTCCAAGACTTTCACAATTAGCCCTCGTCTCCGCCCCTCTTCTCCCCCTCCCCACTCCCACCCCTCCTCTTCTACTCCTCCCCCTCCCGTGGGTGGTAGTAGCTTTTTTTTAGAGGGCGAAAGGGGGGGGGGGGTTCCGATTCTGGTAAGCCCTCCTTCTTCTTTTCTTTCTATTCTGTCCGTCTGTTGTTCTGATTGCCTGTCTGGCTTACTTTTATCCGGCTCTAAATGACTTGTATTGCCGATAATGTTCTCTTAGTGCAGACAATTAGCCCCTCCCCTCGCTTTACTTTTCCGTTGGAACCCATCTTCTTTTTTTTTTTAGGAATACATCTGTCGCTCTCAGTGTTTTAAGGGGTTTTTTAAACTGAGTTTTGTCGATTTTATGGGGGGGGGGGGGGGGGTCAGGCAGATGACATCTCTTACAAAGAACCATTTCTCCTTTTCTTTGTTGGTAACGCCTTGTTTTTTTTTTTGTTGTTTGCTTGTGAGTCATTTTTGGGAAGATGTCTTATTTTATTGGCGATATTTACAATTTTTGTTTACAGTTGGTAGGAAAAGAACGGCTTTTTGTCGGAACCGGCATTATTATCTGTCTGTCATAATTTGTGTTTATGCACAGCAGAAGTTCGAAACAAATATAATATGCTGGTTTTGTATTTTCTCGAAACAACTGGAGTACATTATTTATTTTTAAAAGGGAGTGTTAAACGTTAACGGGAGCAGCGTAGGGTTTGGGGATTGTTGAGATAGATAACTCGAGTACATGACTTGTATATTGTCATGTTCTTGCATAAAGAGTAGGTGGGTGGTTTGAGGGTGCTTTGATGTGGTTGTCTTCTTCGTTTCCGTTAAAATCAAACATCTGTTCTCCCCTCCAGCTTTTCTTTGTATGCTCTCTTGCGACACCTCTCATCTTCGGCAATTGGATAACCTATCTGTGTTGCAAGCACTGTACAACTAAGACTGAAAACTAAAAAGAGTAGGTGGGTGGTATGCAGGTGCTTTGGTGTTGTTTGTTCCTTCGTTCCTGTCAAAATCAGACATGTATTCTCTCCTCCTGCTTTTTTGTTGTTGTTTTTTTTGTTTTTGTATGCAACACCTCTCATCTTCGGCACTTGTATGACCTATCTGTGTTGCAAGTACTGTAAAACTCTTACTATTCGTTCCTGTCAAAATCAAACATCTATTCTCTCCTCCTGCTTTACTTTGTATGCAGCGCTCTTGCAACATCTATCTGTTTTGCAAGTGCCGCCAAGCTCGCTCTCTCTCTCTCTCTCTCTCTCTCTCTCTCTCTCTCTCTCTCTCTTTCTCAGACTAAAGTTGTTACTCTCTTGTGACACCACTAATCTCTGGCACTAATGTGACCTATCTGTGTTGTAAGTGCCGTAAATTTCTTACTCGAAATAAACTAAACCAAGCATAAAGAGTTTAGAATTAGAAGGTTGGAAGAAGAACGGGGGTGTAGGCTAGTAAGTTGCAGCAGCAGTTTGTCTTTGAGGTTTCCCCCGCCGTTGTGTGCCCCCCGTGCCTTCCTCGTGTCACAGTTTTTTCCTGATGGGTATTTAATCTGGTGCGGAATCAGGCGGTGCGCCTTGGTGCAGAATCCCAATCCATCTTGTCTTCCCGGGGGGAAAGAAACATTTCCTTCCCCCAACCCCCATGCTTCTCTCTTTCTTTCTCTCTGTCTATCTCTTTGTCTGTCTGTCTGTCTCTCTCTCTCCCTCTCTCTCTCTCTCTCTCTCTCTC
>NW_004797801.1:160286-161370 GCF_000002075.1 Aplysia californica
TTATTTCGCGAGTAAGATAAAAGATTTGACAAAACTTTGTCCAGTGATTCTGGGCATAATTTGACCAAGTTTATTCATCATGTCTACTACAAATAGAAAAGAACTTCACATGGGAGCAATACAAATAAAAGGGAAACTACATTAAGAAATATTTGACGGGAAGAGTAAAAAGGGGGTCAGATGAGAGCGAGAGAGTAAAGGAAAAAAAAGAGAAAGATAGAGAGTGAGAAAAAGAGAGAGAGAGAGAAAGAGAGAGAGAGAGAGAGACAGAGTGAAAGAGAGAGAGAGGGTAGCTTTTTTTTTTTTTTTTGGCTTTTGTTTTATTTGATCTTATGTTCGTCCAACTGGGAGTGAGCGCACACAGACAGTATCACGTACGCTCCATGGGAAGAGGGGAAACTATGTCGGAGGAGGCGGGGACGGGTCGGTGGGGGAGGAAGGGTTTAAAAATAGCTGGTAAAATTTCTCGTGAATCCCCGTTAAGATTGAGATGGGCGTGGCTTGAGTCGAATCTCGAGAGAGTTCTTTTCCCTGATGTTGTCCGTGTTGTTGTTGGGGCTCTTCTTCTCCTTTTCGGCTCCACGCTTTACTTTTCCGTATTTTTTTGTATTTTTTTTTTTAGTGGTGTTTATTTCCGATATCGTTATTGTTGGCCGACAGACGAGTGAGAGAGAGAGACAGAGCGAGGGTTTTCCCCCTTTCTCGCTGCTCGTTCCCCGTTACCCAGTGCGCGCTCTGTCACTCGCTACCTATGTGGCAGCTCAAGGGGAAGTCACTGCGCCTTCAGCACGCCTCCTCGCTGGTCTCCCCTCGCGATTGGTCGATGGGCGTCTTTGCACCGAGTCACCCCTCTGACACAGTTTCGGGTTTCACCGATCCCTCCATTACGAGCTGTTTGCTTTCTGTTTCCCATATGAGTTGCGTTGTTGAGGTTTTCCGTAGAGGATCAAACTTTTTTAAAAAGCCTTTTGCGTTTCGATGGAAAGGATTGTTATTATTATTGTAGTGTTGGTCGAATGATGCCAGAAAAAAGTATGCTGGACGAAACCAAAGATAATATGGTGTAACGGTTTAGTGTGCTGTG
>NW_004797801.1:162346-165389 GCF_000002075.1 Aplysia californica
TCTCTCTCTCTCTCTCTCTCTCTCTCCCTCTCTTCCCGTTGAGCCTCTTTCCCCCCTGGCGTACTTTCTTCCCCTCGCTCGGTTTGCCTAGTACATGGAATTTCTGCGTCCGACTTGAGCGACCACAATAATCAGCCATAACAGCAGCGGGGGAGAGAGAAGTGATGCCGAAAGGTAACTCAGTCAGAGAGACAGTGAGCAATAGACGTGGGAAGAGAGAGAGAGAGAGAAAAGGAGAGCTAAGAGATAGGGAGAGAGAGAGAGGGGGGACGTTTTCTTCTCTTTTTTTCTCGCGACTAGTTTTCTACTTATAAGATCCCGTCGCGGTGTTCATTCTACGAAAAGTTAGTGGATGATCCACGCCTCTTTTGTGACTGTGCTCGGTAGAGAATGAGACATTGTGTGTTTTTCCTGTTTTTAATAGATCTAGTAACCTATTCTTTGGGTTTGTTTTGGTTAGGTTTTTAAAAAAAAGTTTTAAAATAAATGGAGTCTTATCTCGTGAAAGTCAGGTGGACGAAAACCAGTGTCATTTAGTAGTATCGTCATTCAATGTGACGAACAGTTTCGTAATTCCGACCTTAATTATCTGAGTGGTACATCAGCGGACCGGTAGAAGTAGAAGTGCTTCTTATCGATCTGTTGATAAAAGAATATAGTACCGGGTACTCGTGGAAACCAGTGTATTCTGAAATAGCTGCCAAAGACCTCTAAAATAAGATTAAAAGTTAGTTAGTATCAAAAGTAACGTTTCCGTTTCGATCAAACTCTGACTTGATAAGCAGTTACTGATTGGACTTTAATTTGTGGTCCCATATAATAAATACTTCACCTGGTATAATAGTTGGGGTTGTTGTTTTTTTACACGTTAGGATCATGTAGTAAGAATATTGCGATGAGTCGTGTGTAGCGTGTCCGTCGATATATCTACTCGTTGTGCCTGCCGTGTTCTCTTCGACCCGACAAGACTAGGTGCGGCGCTTAGGCGCTACAGTGGTTTGTAATCAACTGCGCATTCGTCCGGTGTGCAATCGTCTGCTATAACTGCTACTGCCTGCCGCCCGCTCGGGATTTTACGTACGCCCTCGACTTCCGCGAGTGTGTAGTGTAGTGTAGTGTAGTGTCTGTGTGTGTGTGCTTATGGACTTGGTGCTTTCTGCCTTCACATTCACACTTCGTAGATCAACTTCACAGCTGCGGACGCTCCCGGATAAACGGACGATGATGTTGAATATTATTGGCTTCTGAGAGTCTGAGCCAGCCACCATGTCGTGTTAGTGATGAGATGATTAAGTCCAATAATAGTGTAGAGTAGGCGTAGTTGTATTGATACTATCGTGTGTGTGTGTGTCGTTATTCCTTTTGTGATTAACCAAAAAGGATTTTTTATTTTTTACTTGAAGCTGTGCGCATGTTCGTGTTCTGTGGGATATAGGCTTCTCCCCCCCCCCCCCCCCCCCCCCCTCTTTTTTTTTGGTGGGGGGGGGGGGGGGGGGGGGCGATAACTGTAACAGTTGTTGTGTCGAAGTTTGATGACGTTATTTGTTTGTATATATGTTTGTGTTTGTGTAAGTTCCCTTTATTATTATTATTATTATATTATTATTATTATTATTATTATTATCATTATTATTATTATCATTATTATTATTATTACTTTTTAGTGGTATTGGTGGTGACTTAGAAGAGTCGTATTGCCTAGTTATAAAGTATCAATTTGAATGTTGTAAGCAGGGGTTGCCGAAGGAGCCGTTTTGTAAACAGTTAATGTGTAGGTGATTGTTTTGTTCTGCTGTTTCAATATTTTTTTGCTGTTTTGATCATTTTATAACCCCTTTATAACCCCCTGTATAGAAACATGTAAAAACCTGATGTGAATTACGTTAGTTCCCCAACCCCTCTTTGAAACCGTGGCCGACATTATTGTCTTTTTTCAACAAATTTCATCCAAATTTGGGGCTTTTATTCAATACATTTTAACAGCAGATGGACGATATGAATAAAAGCTACCAGAGCTATGTATCCATCCGAATATTACTTTTTAGGTCTTTCTGATATTATCATCTTGTAAGAACTTTGATTTATACAAAGTCAACTGGTAAGAAAACCAAGATAAAGTAGACCTAATCTGATGTAACATAAAATATTTTTTCTATTTGATATTTAAAGCTGTTTAATAATAAACTTAACTCACAAGACATCATTTTTCAGGAGAGAGAGAGGAAAAAAACGGCCCCTTTCTTTTAACAAATTGCACCTTCATTATGTATTTTTTCTTGCTTTTTTTCAACATTTTGTATTTGAATTTGAACAACATATTTCTTGAGTATATTACGCAGCTTATAACACAGATTAAGACATTTTTCAACAAATTTAATCCGAATTTGGGGTTTTTATTTTATACATTTTAACAGCAGATCGACGAAATGAATAAAAGCTGCCAGAGCTGTTAAAGTACTTTTTTAAAAAGTAGGCCTACTTAAGTACAAATTTAAGTACAATCTAAAAAATGTACTTAAGTAAAGCATAAAAAAAGTACTTTCCTGTAAAATGTACTTTTAAGTAAAGTTACTTTTTTAAAAAGTACTTATGAGTACATTCCTTTGCATTGTGTGGGGATCTAGTTTAGTGATAGCCGCAGGATGCCCCTGATGTCAAATAGAGGTTGTTAAAGAAAAAAAAAGATAAATGGATAATTAAATGAAGAAAAACAAAAAAATAGATAAATAGATATATAATTAAGTGAAGAAAATCACTTCCAACTTTAATTTTTTTAAACAAACTAACAGAAAGCAACTTTAGAATTAGGGCCCAGTAGATTAGCTGACGACATCAGTGTTTATATTACGCAATGTACTAAATTAATACTGTCCCAGTCTGGCGTGACTGTTTGTTGTCAGCTAAATCAATTGAGACTGCTTAAAATACACTAGTCAGTAAGTGCACACATGTATTACAAAGTAGTAGGAAGCTGTAATTTTTTAAATAATATAACGATTGCAGAGAGCAGAGAAGTGAACTAATATAATATAAATATAATATA
>NW_004797801.1:165489-168701 GCF_000002075.1 Aplysia californica
AATAAGTGTGTGATGAGCCAGGCTGTTATTGTTGTTGTTGTTATATTATTATTATTATTATTCAGGAAAAATATTTCATCTTTGTTTCCTAGCAGCCAATTTTGTCATCTAAGTTTTTCAATATCACAAACTCCGCTGTATATAATTCAAATCCTATAAACCTATTTGCATAGAGGATAAACACCAAAGCTAAGAAGTGAATGGCCCAAGCAGAAAACATACAGTTTGATAATTTTGTAGGAATTTGCTGAGGTTTGGTAAATTTTTGGGGGGCGGTTGGCGTGAGCTTTGGTGTGGTCTGCTCCTTCTTTCCTATCAAACATCTACTGTCCTTATTTTTCCTCCTTTATTTTTGTATTTGTTACTCTCTTGTAACTCTTCTAACCTTCGGAACTTGTATGGCCTAATTGTGTTACAAGTGCTGTAAAACTCTTTCTAAAACAAAAACGACATATATCGTCCTTATCTGTCTTCTTGCTTTTTTCGTGTTTGTTACTCTTTTGTAACACTTCTAATCTTCGGCATTTGCATATCATGACCCAATTGTGTAGCCAAGTGCCGTAAAACGCTCACTAAAAACACAAAACAAGGAAGACTTTTTAAATACATATTTAAACAAGCGAGTGATGGTTTTAGCCTGCTGAACTGACTTGCTGTTTTGGTTCTAAGTAAAAGTTTTACGGCACTTGCAACACAATGAGGTCATATAGCCTAATATGTTCCGAAAATTAGAGGTGTTCCAAGAGAGTAACATTCACAAACACAAACACAAACACAAAAAAGGAGGAGCAGATTTCAAGACAATAGATCATGTTTCATAGTAGGAACGAAGGAACAAACCACACCAAGTGGGTGGTTGGCGGGTGCTCTGGTTTACTTCTTCTTTCCTATCAAACATCTATCGTCCTTATCTCTCCTCCTACTTTTTTTTATGTCTGTTACTCTCTTGCAACACCTCTAATCTTCGGCACTTATATGACATTATTGTGTTGCGAGTGCCGTAAAACACGAGTTACTAAAACTAAATACCACACCAGAGCACCCGTAATAGTGTTGATAGGGGCGTTAAACCTATACCAGTTATACCAGAGCACCCGCCAACCACCCGGTGGCGTATCGCACGTGAACTTGTACTAAGAGTTATTTGAATCCGGGGCGAGAGTGGTTGTTTGTGACCCGACACTCGGTGACATTGGTGTAGTGACGACGACCCTTCAGACTGGAGCGCCCACTATCTTCTTATCTTGTCTGTCTGACACACTCAATGACGACAATGGCTCAGACATCCAGCTAATCATCACTTTGCGAGTGTAGGGCAGGGCTTAACTCTTAATAACGTGCTTGTATACAGCAGCTGCATAATTAGATCTATGTAGACGTGTTACTTACTGTAACAAGGGATTGGGTTCTCCCCCCCCCCCTTTGTGGTGGTAGCGAGATCTAAATATTTTTTAAATCTTGATGTCTTATTGTGGTTTTCTTTTTTCTTTTTTGGTGTGGGTAGTTTGGCTTTTATTTTATTTTGTTTGTTTGTTTGAAGTCGAATTGTAACCGTTTGCAGTAATTAACAGTTTCCAATATTCTCGTTAAATTACTTGTTATTCATTCGTAAGAGCAGCAAATTTGTGTATTAAAATCAAAGTATACGAGTAACGACAACGATTCGAAGGAATAGCCAAGTAATAGAATTCTATAGTTCATCTAACTAAAACAGGGTAAAAATTCTGTCAATGTTTTTGTGAGGAGATATAGATTAGTACTCTAGATCTATATAGTTTAAGAGCAAAAAAAGTTTTACTTTAAAAAAAAGTAATAAAGTAAAATAAAATAAAAGACCAATTAAAAAATCAACAATGAAATGACTGAATCCCAACATTTTGTAAAGGTTGTAAAATTCTAGTTTCCCATTGAAGTTGTCTCTTTGTCGAGCATGTTGGGAACCTAGTTCTGATTTTTTTTAATTTAAAAAATTGCAGAATAGCTAGACTATATTACGAAAAAACAAACAAACAAACAAACGTACAAAATAAAAGAAAAGGAAAACGGAAAGATAAGCCAAATGCATTATTTCAATATGACGAAAGAGTAGTTGATAATATTTTGTAAGGGTTGTAGTTCTAGTGTGTGACCAGCCGAGTAATGTGCAAAAGCCAGTAGCCGTTTCATTAAATATTTTTTTTATAACAGCGGCCAAAGGGGGTACACAAAAGCTATATTATATAAGAAGTCAATCGTTTTATGTCCTGGCAAATAAAAAGTAGGGCCTACTAATATTAAGAGTACATGTATTCAAATGAGGAATTTACCTTACTGAAACATGGCATTATGTGTTGTTGTTGTTGTTGTCGTTGTTACTTTAATGAAACATGGCATAATGTGTTGTTCTGTGGTGTTGTTTTGGTTTTTTTAAGCTGTAAGAAGAACAATTTCTGTCTTGATGTCTGCTCGACTTACTGTAGAACTGTAGGCCTACGGAGTTTAATCTTTAATCCTCGAATTGAATGGCACGTGCTTCTACAGTGAGGATGTTAGAGGCGCCACTGTTATCACAGCATAGAACTCTTAATTTGTTCTCCTTCTTCCATTTTTCGTATAGATTAATATTTTAGTTTAGTTTTAGTAGAGGTTTTACGGCACCTGCAACTGCATAAGGTCATTTGAGCGCCAGAAGATTAGAGGTGTTACAAAAGAGTAACAAACATAAAAAAAGAAGAAGGGGAGATACGGATTATAGATGTTCGATGAGAAAGAAGGAGCAAACCACACCAGAGCACCCGCCAACCACCCACAGGTTAATATTTAGCTGTGTACATTGTTGTATCAACAGGCATAATGTTATGTAAATAAAAAGTGTAAAGAGATGGGTAAGTCGGCGGGCTTGCTTTAATGCAGATAATGTTACATGTTCTTGTAGGTTTATACGTCCATACTGAAATACATGTACATGTGTAAGGCATTTTAAACTGAGAAAAAATTTAACCCGCAAAAAAAAACAACAACCCAAGAACGATGCACATTCATTGAGAAAATAAGAGAATAAAGTGATATCTGCAGTCTAAAGATGCAAATTTGTGCTCTGTGCGAGACATATCAAAGCAGTTTTTTTCCGAACTATTCCGAAAATTGTGGCTTAATTATATTATTAATTATATTTCTACTGTAATTTGGACAGGGGTTTTCAGTATATGAATAATATCTATCACACACACACA
>NW_004797801.1:168801-169969 GCF_000002075.1 Aplysia californica
CACACACACACACACACACACACACACACATACACACGGAGAGAATTACTGTTCTGACAAGAAGAAGTAAATTCTATTTAGGTCTGTATCGTGACGCAATAAACCATTAATACGCTTTAAATGCGTAATGCATACGGACACTGGATACTGAAACAGATACACTAACTTGCAATATATTTACTTTGACGGCGATTGTTGAACAATGTTTCGTTAAAAAAATATGTGTTCATTACATGAAGTTTAATAGAGAGACAACTGGTATTTTCCCCCAATGTTCTGGCTAAAGTCGTACTATTATTATAATAATATGCTGTTTAGACTTGTATTGCAGGACCGCAAATATTTTTCGTGGAATAAATAATTTGTACAGCCTTCATCTAGCAGACACGTTTTGAAAAATTAGAATTGAAAAGGCTCCCTTCCTATGCTCGCTAAGAATTATTTGTATCAAATTTTTGTTTGTTACCTTTTTATTCATTTGTTTTATAATCCTCACTTTCGTTGATGTTTGTCAGGACTTGGCTTTCGCGGGGGTTGGGGTTCAAAACCAAACTGAAGAACGAAATGTTATTTCTCTTCTTAGTAAAAAAGGTTTTGGGGGATTTTTTTTCCTGAGCATAATATTGTCTTGAATGGTAAAAAAAAAACCCAACAACTTACTGTCCTTTTAATTTCTGGGGTTGTTTGCTCGTTTTAAGAAAGTAAAAAAGATGGGGGGGGGGGTTCTCCCTTTGATTCTTCAGTGTCCCCCTTTTTTTAAATCGCTGTTGGTGTTTATTCCTTTTAAGAAAACGAACACTTGTGGCCATTGCTATTTTCTAAGCCTTAATATAAAACGCCGTAGAACTAAAACTAAAAAGTCGAGTCAGAACTGTGTAATTCTGAACCTTGTAATTCTGTATCCAGAAGTCAGAGCATTGTACATATAATTGTACATATAATTCTGTACTCAGAAGTCAGACTCCCGTCAGGTGGCGAGTGGAAGAAAGAAGGAGTACATGTATATATATATATATATATATCGTGGGTGAAACTGCGGCCATCCTAAATAGGTGTTTCTTCGAATGCCTCAATTTCATTTGTAGTTCGCGGGTTTTGCAGCTGTTCTGAAAGAGGAGCCCCTCCCCCCTCCCCCCAACAAAAAAACCCCAAAAAACAAACATACAAC
>NW_004797801.1:173062-174060 GCF_000002075.1 Aplysia californica
GCCCCCTTTTTGTCAAACGGCAAGCCTTTCTATTATTCATTTTTGTATCTCCTTAGATTAAAATACTACCGAAGTTTTTTAATCTAAAAAAAAAGTATCTCTTTTAGTGAGTAATTGACGAATACCTGCCTCCTTGTCTAGCCCCGCCCCTTTGTGTAACTCCGCCCTCCTTGTAATTAATTACCCCACCACACACCACACCCCTTCCCACCCCGCGCTGCCACCGTGGCGGAGTATCCCATGATGCTGTCCTTCTGCGACGCCCGGCAGCCCCGGATGTTTCCGGACTACGGGCCCTACCCGGCCCACCACCACCCCGCCCATCACCACCCCGCCCACCATCACCCGGCCCACCACCCCAGGCCGCGGATGGACCCGGCCAGCGACGTCTTCACCTGCTTGTTCGGGGACCTGTTCGTCAAGTGGTAAGTCGTGTGTGCCCTTTTCTTAAAGAGTGAGAGTGTGGCGTCGGTGGCCCAGTGGCTAGGCTACCGGACTCGTTTTCGTGAGATTGCGGGTTTGGGGGTTCGAGCCTCAGCTGGGTCCGACGTTGTGTCCTTGGGAAAGGCACTCTACACGAATTTCCCATTTGGCTCTGTTCTTTCGGAGATGGACGTAAAACTCTGGGGTAAAACTCGCCTCTTAAATAATCTAACAGTGTTGAAAGGGGGTGGGGGTTAAATATACACTATATTATATTGCAATTTTAACATTTCATTGAAAGTAAGGGTGTGAGTAGATACAGCTGCGGCATCAGGACACCCCCGTTATAATGTTATTATGACGGGGACCACGCCTCTGTGCTCATGTGGGTGGTTGGCAGGCGCCACTGATAATAGATAAGTCCTACTTCTTTACTTTTCTTCAGTTGTTTCTGTCTGTCTCGCCTACTTTTTATTGTGTCGATGTGCTTCTCTTTACTCAAACAAGGCCCTGTGCTCATTGAGCTGTTTTCTGGGAGAGACGTGTGGGGAAAATGTCGGAGGGCGGGGGGGGGG
>NW_004797801.1:174511-176800 GCF_000002075.1 Aplysia californica
ACACATCTATCTATCTATCTATCTATCTATCTATCTATCTATCTATCTATCTATCTATCTATCTATCTATCTATCTATCTATCTATCTATCTATCTAAATTGGCCCACTTGTTTGTTTAACTTTTTCTCCCCGTCCCTCAATCCGTCTCTCTCAATCCTGGGCGATGTCGATGTCTCCCCCCCACCCCCGCCCCAAACACATCACCATCATGAGAGAGATGATCTCGCCAGCAGTGTAGTGTCTAGTGTGCCGATATATCTCAGAGAGTTGTGTGGGGGCCTCAGTCTGCTGACTGAGGGCTGAGTCTGATCGCGCCGGCAGAAATACCTCCTAGATAACGTCAGCCAACAGCGCTCCGTGTTTTCCACATGTGTGCGCTCACGAGGCAGCTGATCAGCTCCCGGGGCCGTCCGTGTCTGTGCCTAGCTGTGCACTTCTGTAAGAACTTTAAAAAAAAAACATTTTAGCATAATATCTGTGATGTCGTTTATACCCTGTTCACGCTGCCAATCGAGTGTGTTTGATTCATCAGTCGGGGCGATCCAGATATTTTTTAATCAATGGAGGGGGGAAACGGTGCCATTTTGGACCTAATTCGACATCAAGGCTTTTATCCCCAAGGTTGCAAGTCGAATCGGTCGTATTGTGCTGAAATGGTAGCCTTTGTCACTCCATGGAGGAAAATCTGACGGGGCCCGACTCGATTCGACTGAATTCGATTGGCAGTGTGCACTGGGTATAAACGACATCACAGAGATGCTAAATGGGTTTTTTTTAACAAGTTTTCATTAAAGTGCACGCGCAGTCACGACCAGCACGGTAGACGTCATGCTCTCGAACATTAGCTGTTGACTGTTGACCAGGTGGAACTGCCGACGCTCAAAGACCTTATCGCTGGCAATTAGATCAAGAAATCTCTATTTTCACTTTTTTTTTCTTTTTTAAATGACCCTCTCCGTCATTTTATGCCTTTTCTGTGTTTCAAATTAATTTGATCAGTAATAGCATAGATGGCATGGTCTGTGTCGTGATCTTCGTCTTGAAAAAAGGACTAGAAGTGCTAGGGTTTAGGGGTGTTCTTTTTCTCTTCTTAAAGAAAGAAAGAAATATCCTATAGCTTTCAATTTTGTTGGGGGGAAAAAGCCTTCGTTATTTAGTGTTTTACTCATCTTGTATTTGTATCGTCTTTCTGTTTCTCTGTAACGTAGTGTCCTGGTGGGTGCTCTGGTGTGGTTTGCTTCTTCTTTTCTATCATTGTGACAGCTATCTTCTTATCTCTCTACCTCCTTTTCTTTCTATGTTACTCGAGTAACACCTCTAATCTTCGGCATTTATTTGACCTGATTGTGTTACAAGTGCCGTAAAACTCTTATTACTAAAACTAAAAAAACTAAAACGTGTTCTGATGTGGTCCTCGTCTGGTAACACGTACTAGACTTGACGTTAGTTCCCGTGTGGTGAGAACCTATTTTGCCCAGTACATGTGTACATGTATCTCGTTGTCTCTCTTCCGGGATGTGTTGAGCGAAGCCTGTGTTTACCGTGACGTAAATCCGCCTCCTAATGATAGCTCTAAGTGGTCAAAATGGTGTCAGTTCTGACGTAACACAATTGATTAAAAATTGCATCGTAGGCTTGATAATGAAAGGGTCAATGACCTGCCTAAGTCACTGTTCGTGTGTAGCTAGTTCATTCAGATCGCTAGACGTTGATCGGTGTCCAGCAGTCATTGCTTTTTATCTGAATAGATTGCCGGGTCATATGCTTTCTGAACCGACTCTGAAAAGGCTCTTTGCCTCTTTTTTTTTTTTTTAGCCAGCCTTACTTTTAGGTCACAGTAGACATATTACAGTGGGTGTTTTTCTAGATAGGTGCGGCGTGACCGTGAAAGATTACTATACCTTTCCCCTTGCTTGAACTTTGCTGCATGATTGTGAGACGTCTGATAACGAGGGATCGATGTGTGATTTATCTGCCATTCCCGGCCTAATTATCCATTGTTTAGTGTTTCTGGGACGAATTGTGTAACTTAATGTCGATACAATGAGATAGTGAACTGTTGCGAGATATGGCTATTTTTGTATGGGTTGGGGGTATTTGGACTTGATTTATTGAGTTTTGTATCGGCCTATTTTCTTGAAGCACCCGCTGTCGTCCTACATCGTCATTTTGCTGCCCGTTTTCGTCCTACATTTACAATATTATTATAATGTATCTGATTACCAGGCGACCCTATAATCGACTCTCTCTCTCTCTCTCTCTCTCTCTCTCTCTCTCTCTATTTCCCC
>NW_004797801.1:179354-180844 GCF_000002075.1 Aplysia californica
CAACTGCCCATGCCACCGGAGGGAGAAGGGGGAGTGGGTAAAGAAAAGGAAACAGCTCTAAGCGTCTGACGTGCTTGCCCCGCGCGCTATTCGGCCCGTGTCCTGTAGGATCAGAGCGCCTGTCGTGGTCACCGCTCGCCACGACGCTCACCCAAGGCCAGCCAGGCTTTGGGGGGGACAGCGCTCATGTGTGCGCTCAGCAAGGAGAG
Organism: Aplysia californica; assembly: GCF_000002075.1. Classification (NCBI taxonomy): domain Eukaryota; kingdom Metazoa; phylum Mollusca; class Gastropoda; order Aplysiida; family Aplysiidae; genus Aplysia; species Aplysia californica. The sequence continues at coordinate 179,564 of NW_004797801.1, forward strand.
CAAAAGGGAATACCGTACGGGAGTTTAGAAATGCTTTCGTCGAACGAGAAGGACCGGAGTCAGATCTAGGCCAACTAACCGATTTTTAAAAGGCATTCTGCTAGAATGTAAAAATTGAAGGACTGACCTCGTTTGTTCTTTTTTTTTTGTTGTCGTTGAGAGGGGGAGGGGGGGAGTCGTCATGAATGTAGTCTGATAAAGATAAACAGAATAAAGGGATTTTGTAATGATTAAGATAAGAGCTGATGGAACGGAAAGCATTTTGGAGCGAATGAACGTTTTGTTCAAGCATTATATAGAACGTTTATTAATGCACTACTATGACAACCCAAATGGTTGTTTCGGAAAATGTCTACTGAAAAATATGGGGAAATGAACATGTTCACGACATCTGTCAACGTTTGTCTTCCTAGTGCTAGAATATTATCCAATTAATGTTTGCATTTGTTTGTTTACTTTTGTTTATATTACAAAAGGGGGAATAGAATTGTTAACGGGGGACAGCTCTTCTCTTAAGGTTTTTAAAAAATTATTTATTTTATTTATTTATTATTTATGTATTTATTTTATAGTGTATTTTGTGTCTGGTTCGGTTCAATGAAGTTGCATTAACTTTTTTTTAAAGGCGTTTGTGATTCTCGCCTTTGTGAACCATGCTTGCCCTATATCTGCGTAAGAGATTTGCGCTCGACTGTGACCATAATACACACGGTTTAAACCCCAAGTTCTTCGTCTCTTTCTTTCGCTCTCTGAACACTTTTCGGGGTTTTAGGGTTCTTGTCCAAGGCGAGGCCGGCCGAGGGGGGCGCTACAAAAGTGGCCAGGTGACCGTTGTTTCTCGTGTGACAATGTGACTGTTTCCCCACAATGAATAATGTCATTCGTTTATATCTGTTACTGTAAACCCTCTCTGGTTTATATGCAGGAATTAATGCAGTTTTCGTTTTCTGTGGGTGGTTGGCGGATGCTTTAGTGTGGTTACTCCTTCTTTCCTACCAAACATCCATCATCTCTGCTCCTTCAGACCTTCATTTTAAAAAAAAAATTTTTGTCACTCTTTTGTAACGCCTCTAATCTTCGGCACTTATATGACTTGGGGTTTTTTTCTTCTTTGTTTTGGCGTTCTTAGTTATTCTGACAGTGAATATGCGATGCTTGAGCTGCTGCGCCGTTGATTTTTTTCAGTGCCACATATTATATTTTGCGTCACTTTGTTTTGAATGTCTAAATATGTTTCTGTCTTTGATAAGACGATATTTCTACGAGTGTGTTCTCATCTTG
>NW_004797801.1:180999-182413 GCF_000002075.1 Aplysia californica
TAAGTAAATAAATAAATAAATAAATAAACCATAAAAAGACAACTGCAAAACAAAACATGCTGAAAAGGTGAACAAAAATAAAACATGGATTCTGTAAGCTGACCAGTGCTGTAATTGAAGCATTGCATCGTTTAGACACATTGATGTGTCTCTATTAATCTCTTGCCTCGGTACCGTGGATGCTGTATTCAAGCATTTCTCTGGTATATCCTGTTGTTTGTCGCCTTAATGTCGTTACCTCTTTTTCGACATTGTTTAAGTACACTATCTAATATAATTTTTAAACTGCATTTTGAAAAAATGATCTTTTAAAAATATTTTTAAGCTGTAGATCTTTTTTTTTTTTAACCAAGCCTACAATTGTTTTTGTGATCACTGTTAATTCAGAATTTTTACTCTTATAAATACATAGGTAACGGCTTGGTCTACACTCTTTTGAGGTCTATGATCAAGTACAAAATTGTTTACCTTTAAAGATTAAACAAAACAACTCGTATTTGTGCTGTTTACATCGGCACCCGTGACTTACATTTCTACGGTCAACTCCTTTCATTTATTTACAGACGTATATGGATCTCTTACAGTCTGAAAATAATCACCCCGCCGTAATTTCCAATTCTTAAGTTTTTCGATGGGCACAGTACGTGAAGAAGTATTTCATTGTCACTTGACTGGGTTACACAATTATGTTCTTGGTTCTGTTGTGTTTTTAGGGGGGAGGGGTTAAAATTGTTTTGTTGGGTTGTTTTTGTATGTGTGTGTGTGTGACAGAGAGCAGTCGATGGCAGGCCTGTCTGTCCGTAGCCCCTACCTCTAACCTTGGCACACCTAGGCCCTGGGCTGATTGCCTCATCTGTGATCGTGCTTCTTTCTCTATAATATATCACTTGTGTGTGTGGCTGTTTGTTTGTTTGTGAGGTTGTCTTTGGCCCAAATAAGCAAAGTACACATGCACGTATACATAACCCCAATTGGGTTGATGCGCGTGTCTTAACTTTATAAAGTCAACAACACAAGGAAATTTTAATTCTTGGTGGTGTCTGTCGTAAATCACGAGTGTTGGGGCCTGGCAGTGGTGGTTGCGACATCAAGAGCCAGGATGGGGGCCAGAGCTCCGACATTAGTTCACCGTTTTTATGTCTTGGTTTAATTGCTCTGTCAAATTTTTAGAGTCGGACTGAAGCAGCAGGCCCCCAGTCTTATGAGGTGCTTTTGTGGATGTGTCGATAAAATTTGGTCTCGCTTGACAAAGTCGTGGCAACGACTTGCTGCGGAAAACGAGGTCCTACCGTGTAATTGGGACGTGAGGAAGCCGTGGAAGAAGGGATTTTTTTCCCCTTCTAAATTGAGAGGGGTGGTGAAGTTTATCATCCCTATATTATTATTATTATTATGTTTGGATTTGTGGGGGGGG
>NW_004797801.1:183154-185086 GCF_000002075.1 Aplysia californica
TATAAAAGAAATAATGTTGACCTAGATACCTAGATGTTCAAAAGTCTTTTTTATGTTGTCGGAATTAGGTGTCAAACAGCAGTGTCTTTGAAGTTGGTCACTCCCTGTATCTCTCTCCACTGAATTTAATTTCATTGCGCACGTAATGCCTCTGTGTGTGGTGGTTTCAGGAAGTTCTTTCACTATTTACAGCGTTTGCTCAGGTATTTTTCAGTTCCACTTTGGACGTACCCACTGGTGTTTGGGCAAATTTTGTTTCGTATCGTTATTTCTTGTACAGAGAGAGAAAGAGAGGGAGAGAGATAAGATAAGATAGATCTACATCTTTATTGTCCAGATCCTGGCACATAGGTTTGGTGTTTCACCACGTGTACACACACACACACACACACACACACACACACACACACACACACACACTGTTTTACAGAGAGAGAGAGGGGTGGATGGGGGCGGCAGGGAAAGAGAGGGGAAAAGCGAGACAGAGACACGGCATATATGAACTTCAGAGTTCACCCTGACGATCACCACCAGCTATCAGTTCAATACCACCCCGACCTTAAAGACCTCTTCCCCTCGGCCTTGAAAGTTGGTCGCCAACTGTAGCGTCAGCCCCACCAAACTGTGAGTGGCCTTGCCAGGGAGGCTTCGCCATGGAGGACCCCCAAATACAAGGTTGACATTCCCCTGCCGTCGGTGTCGCTCTCCGAGCAAGGATCTGTCCCTCTGAGCGGTCCGACGATGGGCGAAACCTCTCTTTACAGTAGGGTACTTGTTGGGGCAGGGTTCCCCGTGGCTACCCCCATGAATAGCAATCTATGGTGACGTTACGGCGAAGTCAGTATTGTTGGAATCTTTTTGGGATTTTACTGAGGAATGAGGAAAACGGGGAGGGGCGGGGACAGGTACTTCACTTTCTGTTGAAGTTTACTACGACGATGGATGTCTTCAATATAATACTTATTTTTATAGCTGTATGCTTCGAGTTCAGGCATTTTGGTGCAACCTGCTGTGAAATCATCTTCTGATTTGCTACAAACTGTAGAGACGAAACAGGCAGCCTTTTTTTTTCGGGACACTGTAATGCTAGCAAATCACCTGAGACTCTCTGGTTATAACCACATTTATGTCATAGGATAGAATTAAACGGATAACAGCGCTGTGTTTCTAAGGCCCCATGTACGGATAGTTTTTAGAAAACCCATCTCTCAACAGGTGCACTGTAAAGAGGGAATTGGCTGTGGATCCGCGCTCGGAGATGGATCCCGGATTAAGGTTTACGAGCTTTGGCCATGTCGTGCTCGTCACAGGCGGATTTGGCGCGTCTTAGGGCGCCAGGAGGCAGGGTAGAGGGGAGCCCAGGCGGCTCGCTGAGCGCTTGATCCCCGGCTCTTGTCCGAGGTGCCGCGGGGAACAGTTATCGCCCTTAGGGGATTAACTCCCTGTGATAGACGCTAGAAGGTCAGGGGTCAGCGAGTGAAGAGTGTCGTGGTTGACACTGAAGTGGGTTATCTTTTCTTTATTTGCTTGTGGCGCCCCATGCCCATTGAAAAAAAGAGAGAGAAAAGATTATTTACCAGGTGATTTGGCCGAATCAAAGCCTGTGTCAATAATGTAAATTATTGTGTCAATATGTAAATATTTACTAAATATAGACTGAGCGGCGATACAAGAGTGCTACTGGGAAGAGAGCTTGGTTTGGACTCAAAGAATTATTGCGGAAACATTACCTGGTAGCCTAAAGTCTGTGCTGCCAGTGCACGAAATATGCTATCATCTTGTTAATGGTATAAAACTGATTGTTCTAACCGTACTCTCTCCCTCTCTTTCTCGCAAACCACACACACATGAATACACACACACACACACACACACACACACACACACACACACACACACACACACACATACACACGCACACACACATGCATA
>NW_004797801.1:187607-191359 GCF_000002075.1 Aplysia californica
AGGGAGAGAGAGAGAGAGAGAGAGAGAGAGAGAGAGAGAGAGAGAGAGAGAGAGAGAGAGAGAGAGAGAGAGAGAGAGAGAGAGAGAGAGAGTCTACTTAAAGATTCATATGGATGTCTGTCTGGGCTTTTCTTAGATATCTCCCATTTTGTCTCCTAGGTCTCGATGCTTTACTTTTAGTTAAAGTGTTAATAAAAGTTTTAAGGCGCATGCTATGCAATTAGGTCATATTATAAGTGCCAACGATTAGATGTGTTAGAAGAAAGCAACAAAAACAAAAAGATGGAGATAAAATGAGGATAAATGTTTGGTAGGAAAGAAGGAGCAAAGCACCCGCCAATCCCCCACTCTGTCTACTTTAGGCTTCATTTGGGTCCCACTGCAACCTTTTTTTTTTTTCCAACTTTTGATTTGTTCTTTTCTTTTTTCATTCTAAACGAAACTATCAAAGATATTATTTTTGGTCAGCCCGTCGTTTACTCTATACCCTTTCATTCATTTTGAACCTCCATCGGGTTAGTGTATAAATGTCAATGGGAAGAAAAAAGAAGGAGAAGGAAAAACTATTGATCGTTATAATGATGAAAAGATGATAATGATGATGACTGCAATTGCAACGATATTGATATTTCTTAAAGTTGAATTATAATGACCCTTGCAAAGTGCATCCATTGTTGTGGAACGTGACTGTGATGGGTTCAACTTAATCAATAAAAACAAAAGTTCAACAATGTTACCTTGCATAACCCCCCCCTTCCCCTCCCACTCCTTCGCTCAAACTTCACACTTTACCTTAATCTGTCTGCCACTCCCGGAGAAGCATAATTCCAGTTGTTTTTGTCACTTATGTTTTCTGAAACATATTTTTATGTATTTACGGCTCTGATACGGTTCATAAAACATGCACTGCCAAAGGCTGGGGATTTGAGTTGCTTTTTATTAATTTTCATAATAATTATTATTTAGGGATTGTGACCCGGAAAGAGAGGGAGTGGTGTAGATTAGAGGTATAAACTTCTTTGTGACAGACTTACGGATGATTGGATAAGACACTACATTAAAAAAAAAAAATCTTATGCTCATTGCACGGTGTCTGAGTCTCGCAGCGTGGTCAAGGAGGCTGTATGATATTAAATTTTGTACAAAATACAATCGAACCTGCTCTACTAACAGCCACCTGTATAAGACAATTATCTGTACAAGCGGACACTTCTCGTTTACCCCTTTGCAGGTTTTTTAAAAAATTATTATAATGACACTGTGTGTGTGTCGTCCAGCCGTCTAAGACGGTCACTCTTCTCCCGCGACTATGAGTGCTGCACGTGGGTGTTCCAGGACTAATGATGCAGCCTTGTTAAGAAGAGAGCAGCTCCTGCAGCAGTGACGTCGCTCCTCGGTCTTTGGGACATGGAAGATTTCGAACTGGCCGTTATTGATGGAGAAAGAGAGATGGCAAAGTAGAAAAGGGAAAAAAAGAGGATGGAGAAAGAAGGGGAAATTAAAAAGAGGAGGTGGTGGGTGGGGGTGGGGGTGGGGTGGGGATGAAAATATCGATAAATACCTGGGTCTTTTCTATTGGTATCGGGATTTCTGTGCTTTTTGCTTGTTGCCGAGCTCTTTCAGGGGACGGAGAATGGCCGCAGGCGAAGGCGGCACGCCATCAATTTCTCCGCAGTTATTGTGGCGCTGGGCGCCGTCCGTTCTATGATGATCGCGGCCAGCACACTGAAGGCCCTTGTTTCCCCCCCGCTATGGGACCGTTACCGTGTGCCCCCTCAAGTGTGCCGGTGTGTCCTTTCATTGCTTTGCCTGCTCCCAGGTTTTTTCGAGTGAACACGTTCGTGTGATTAGTTCCCGGCCCGGGGTGCTCCTGCCACTCTTTGGTGTAGGAGGGAGAGGAGAGGAGTAGAGGAGGGGGGGGGGAGGTAGGGGGTCTCTGGCCGACCACATAGTTTCTTTGTTTGTTGTTGTTACATTATGTTGTTCTGGGGGTTTTGTGGGTTTTAAAAATAAATTGGAGCTGGTTTGTTTTTATTTTATTTTTTTGTTATACGTATTATGCTGTGTTTTGGTGTGTTTTTTTTGGTTGTTTTTTTTAATGTGTTATGTTGTGTTTTGTTTTGAGCTTTTGTTGTTTTGTGTTTGTTTATATATATATATGTGTGTGAGTGTGTGTGTGTTTGTCAGAGGAAGGGTGGGTGTAGGAGCAGTGGTTGTTTGTGTTGATTTGTTTTACTTTACGTGTTATGTTGTGTGTGTGTAAGGGGGGAGGGGATCTTTTGTGTTATGGGTATAGGGTGTTGTTGTTTTTTGGTGGGGTGTTGTTTTGGGGGTTGTTTTGTGTTTATTTTTATATATAAATATGTGTGTGTGTGTGTGTGTGTGTGTGTGTGTGCAATGAAGGGGTGGATACAGGATTGACCCTTTCTGTCACGCTCTTGCGCGCAGCTTATTTATGCATCATGTACTTAGACACGTAGACGAATTTAAATATATTCACTTTCACCCACGCACGTATACACACATACATTCACACAAACACACACTCACACCATCACACGCACCTCCTCTGACGCCTATTTTTTTTTCTTTCTTTTTCTCCTTTTCTCACCTCCTTGCAAATGCCAATCGTTTGTCACCCAAGTTCTTCTCCTCACCTACTTCTCTTTTCATCATCCGAGAGTTGTTCCTTTCCTACTCTTTCTTCTCACGCGGTTGCTAGTTCTTTTCAAGTGAGCCGTGCCAATTGATTCAGTAATCTAACAGCAAACATTGGCGGTACGATGTCTTACCTAGGCCAGACCCTAAGCCTTTCTCTGTTGGCTCTCGTCTTTTCAAACCATGGACTCAATAGGACAGGGCTCGACGCTCTACAAACCTCACGACTATTTTTTTTCTTCCTCTTCTTGGTTCTCTTTCCATTTGCTTCGTCTTTTTTTTTTTTTCATCCAATCTTATTCTTTCGTCCACGTCTTTGCTGGGCAAAACGGCTGAAATTGTTTTAGCTCGCGTCACATTTCTTGAAAGGGATATTATGTTGTTTTGCTTGTATGGGCGTGCTTGTGTTTAGGGGTTTATGAGCGTTTGCCTCAGTAAACGTGTGTGCGTGCTTGCGTGCGTGTGTGCGTGCTTGCGTGCGTGTGTGCGTGTGCATAATAATATGTACAATTATGGCCTCATACGCCTGATATGTGTGTATGTATGTTTGACTGGATTTATTTTCTATCGTACAAACCACCACCTCTATACACCCCCCTCCCCCTTTCCCTCCCAACCTCTCCCAACTCATTAAACCGTCTTTCACAATTTTGAAAGACCATCTGTGTTATGTGCATTTAATGATGACTAAAGAATTAAAGTTTGTTAGAGTTTTTATTTATGTTATACTCGTACATATTCTTTCAATCTAGCTCTCATGTTTTACTAAACACTTCGCCCTTAATCGAAGTTTTCGTTCAGAAACAAAGGACTTCCGAATCTTCTTAAGACTATGTGTGTTAGTTTTATTTAGCAAAATAAATAAATAAATAAATAGACCTGAACAGTTCTGTAAGATGTGGCCTCTGTAAATCAGGCGATGTGTGCCTCTTCAAATCACCTCAACTGTGATTAATGTGACGCAACACTAGTTCTTGAACTAAAACTTCTTTTGCTTTAATCCCAAAGAGGAGGTATCTAGGGTTCTCTTGAAATTTTACTCAATCTCTCTCTCTCTCTCTCTCTCTTTGTCTCTCTCGCTCTCTGTCTCCCCC
>NW_004797801.1:191987-193189 GCF_000002075.1 Aplysia californica
GGAGAACATCTGTGCATCTCTATGTGCGTGCGTACGTGTGTTTGTGTATGTGCGTGTGTGTGTGTGTGCGCGCGCCCGCGCGCGCGTGTGTGTGTGTGTGTGTGTGTGTGTTCCTGTCTGTTTGTGTTGTATGTGCTTGTTATGAAGTACATTGTGTTTTCTGTTAGGAGAGAATAGCGTCTGTATGCCAGTGGAGCAGGGGCAGCTGTTGCCCTGGTGTCCTTTAATTGTGTGTTCATTTTGTTTCGCCCCTTGTCTGTGTACTGACGGTTTTGATACATGCGTGTATTGGCACCGAAAGGAATGAACGAATTGAAATTTATTGGAACGAGTTAATTTGTTCTCTACTCGGGTTGCAAAACGCAACAAGACCTGCTTGTGTTGCAGCATGAGCCAAGCTGCTCAAAGCCTGATGCCGCCGACAAATGCCCTGTCTGTCAAAAAACGTGTCGCTTTTTCGAGGCGCGCGTCAGGAGATTATTACTCTTTACAAAGCCGCTGAATAACACCCACCCTCATTGGTCATTGAATCTCCTAAAAGGGGTTTAAAAACAAAATCCTTTTTACCTCAAGAGCTTTGTTGCCGCGTGTATTTAATTTTTTTTTTTTTTTAAACCGCTGCTGCGCAGTGATTTTCCAGGTGCGCCATTTCTAGTCTTTGATGGCGTATTATACATTTGATTCAGCACATGTGTTCATCATAATAATATCATTTGTTTGTCCTGTGTTCTTATGTCTGCACAAAACGAAAGCTGTGTGTTTTTGTGTCGCCGTTTTGATGGACTCAATGGGTGTCTCTGAGTTGGAAGGTTATGCTTGGCTGGGCGCTGAAGAGAGACTTGTTTATGAATGAGCTACGATCTCGGATATTTCCTGTCTAGTTAAATCCTGGTTTGTGTCCCATATGACGTTCTTCTTGAAAGGCAATTGGTGGATGGTTAGCGGGTGCTCTGGTGTGTGGTTTGCTCCTTCTTTCCGACCAGACATCTACCGTCCTCATCTCCCCTCATTCTTTTTTTGTGTGTTTATTACTCTGTTGAAACACCTCGAATCTTCGGCAATTATATTAATACCTTATTGTGTTGCAAGTGCCGTAAAACTATCTATCTATCTATCTATCTATCTATCTATCTATCTATCTATCTATCTATCTATCTATCTATCTATCTATCTATCTATCTATCTATCTATCTATCTATCTG
>NW_004797801.1:196790-198097 GCF_000002075.1 Aplysia californica
TTGTTTCTGCCTGTCTGTCTTACTTTTTCCCTGCACTAAATGGCCATTATTGTGTCGATGTGCTTCTCTTTACTCAAACAAAGTTAAACAAAGTTTGGGCATGAACCCGAAGTTAGAGGGCAATTTCCGGACTCAACAAACCGTGTATTGGGTAGGTTAATGTACCTACACTTTGAGGGAAGGTCAGGCCCGATGGTGCACTGCAATGACACCAGACACGTAAGGCGTGACGTGTATCAAGTCCTGAAGAGCTAAGTTGATTTCCGAAACCATTGGGACTTATTGTAATTATAGCTCTATTTGTACTAGGTTAATTCTGTCTGATTTTCTGCACCGGATATCCAAGTATGTCGTGTGCGTGATACCGCTCGTTCTGAAACAGGGTGCAGACCCCTACAGGTCAGAGAAAGTCTCTCTCTCTCTCTCTCTCTCTCTCTCTCTCTCTCTCTCTCTCTCTCTCTCTCTCTCTCGCTCTCTCTGTGTTTGTGTCTTTCTATCTCTATCTCAATCTCTCTCATTCTCTGCGTGTGTGTTTGTGTGTGTGTGTGTGTGTGTGTGTGTGTGTGTCGTGTGTGTGTGTGTGTGTGTGTCGTGTGTGTGTCGTGTGTGTGCGTGTGTGTTTTCGAAGGGATTCATGGGTGCTTCTGTCCGGATGCAATTGACGCGCACGTGGACAATCAGTTTGGATACCATTGATACCAATGGCCTCACCGGTTGTCTGCTTTCTGATAGGATCTTGTCTCTGAATTAATGGTTGTTAATATGCTAGTCTGCTCCGGGTGTGAGGTCAATCATCTCCCCTCCCCTCTTTCCTCGTCTCTTCCCTCGCCTACGCACTTCTGAATTGTGCCAGCTTGGTCATCCCTCTAAAGGCCAATACAGTCGAACGGACGGGGTATCATGTTTTTTATTGTTGTTGTTGTTGGGGTTTTTTTGCGCTTTAAGAGTATTCTGTCTCACTTGGAAAGAAGTGAATTTAAAAAAGCGATCCCGTCTACTGATTCTGAAGAGGAGCAGTCGAGTGAAGGACTTGGACTATTCGAGTTCATGGATGTGTGTCGTCATAAATCATCGATACATAATTACTCGAGCCTTTCACGCCATGGAAGAAGTATGTTGTCCTTTCTGGGCGTAATTTATCACTTTCTTTTATGGACGATTTTTTTAGGAGGCCTTTGTATTTTCCCGATTTTCTTTGTCCTAACCTAATGTTTTGTCATTTCCTGATTCTGATTCTTTTATTTTCTTTGTTAGGTCTTATTTTTGACTGTTTTGCCTTTTGTGTTTCCTTTTTTTTTTTTTTTTTT
>NW_004797801.1:199254-200572 GCF_000002075.1 Aplysia californica
TGGGGGTGGGATCGGGGTGTGGGAAGGGGGGATTGAAATAGAGAGAGATGGCCGGGGAGGGGGTGGGGTGGGATGGATAATCCTCGGAGGGAATATGAGGAAGAACAGCCGTCAGGGAGAAAGGAAGGACAGATGCAGATGTTAGCAAACGAACGAATACTGTGCTAAATTAACACAGACGAAAAAGAGACAGAGGGAAATGAGCAGTGAGGAGGGGGAAAGTAGAAAGAAATAGGGTGGTGTGTATATAGTATATATGTGGGGGGGGGGGGCGGGAGTGTTTGTTTTTTTCATTTCACCTTCCCTCTCTCGCGGCACTTTTAAAAATAGTCAAGTGTGTTTATGTACTTTAGTGTGTGTTTGAATATGCATGCTAATGACTTTTGTAAAAAGCTAGAATAAGCAAATCAATTTAGATGTTTGGGCACGGAAAGTTAATTAGAATGCCATGTTTGTTATGACAGAAGTCTGTTGACTTGTATTTGTCGGTCTACGTCCGCCTTTTTTCCGAATGTTTGCTCGCTCTGTGTCTGTCTCTTGTGCTTCCCTACATTTAGAATTTGTTGAGACCTTTAAAGATTAATTTTTTAAACTTTGCAAGAATTTGAGTCACCGAACGGATTTTGTGTTTCGTTATGTTTTGCTTGAATAGTTTCTCGCCAACCCAGGAGTACTGCCCCCAATTTATCCAATTATCTCATGCGTTGCACCAATTTATGTATTTGAAGTGTCATATGTTGTAATGTGTGGATGCATGGGTAAAAGGCCTTTAAAATCAATAAAATATGTTTAAAATCTCAAAATCTCCCCAACCCTGAGAATGAGAATCAGAATGATTAAGTACTTTCTGCTTTCCTCTTTCCTGTATAGTCTGATGGCGCGGTTTGGGCTCCCAGTAAAATACCATGCTATAAAACTGGGAGAATAATTTTCTGTAGACATTTGCACTTTACTCCATTGCCTATTCCTCGTTTACGCCTCGTTTGTTAAAAGGGTAATGGTACACTTTACATTATCTCGATTGCAACAATAGACCACGATTATGTTATGCGTGTTGGGCGCACAATGTTCTGCTCCAGTACCATGCCTCAATACCTAGCGAATATCTAACTGCGTTTTGTTGAACTGAAACAGCGTGCTTTGAATTTCCACACTAAAAAACCCCACAAAAAGCCCCCAGAGAGGATCAGTTTCATGTTCATCATTTATTTGCGTATGCTGTGCTTTTTTTTTTTTATTCAATGAAAATTATACCTGTTCTCTCATAGCATGAAAATGTTCGTGGGTTGTTTTCATTTTTAGGGGAAAAAAGAGGGGG
>NW_004797801.1:201652-206784 GCF_000002075.1 Aplysia californica
TCTCTCTCTCTCTCTCTCTCTCTCTCTCTCTCTCTCTCTCTCTCTCTCTCTGTCGGTCTGGCATCTATCTTTGCCTCCCTCCATTCTCTTTTATTTTCCTATTCCATTTCTCCACACACAAATGCGCGCACGTGAAAGACAGGCAGGTAGACAGAGACAGAGGTGCAGACAGGCAGGAGACAAATCTAGATTTTTATGTAAATGTACAGGATTTATCACCAGAAACCCGTTTTGCTCTCTCGTAATAATGCCCGTGATTTATGCTTTTGTTCTTTTTATTACCAAATTTTCTTTATAATGTATTTGTTAGGGTTTTATGTGTCTGTGGTTCTTTTTTCTTTTCTTCTTTTTTTTTGGGGGGGGGGGGGGGAGGGGGGTGGACTTGGACTTGAAAGGACATTTTAAAAATCCATTCCTAAATTATTGAGTTGTCGTGAAGGCGTACCGATTTTGCCTCTGTTTGTTTTCAGCGGGGAATTCCGTTGTTGTGCTCCCTGATGCGCCGAGTTTTAGAGCCGATGTAATTATTAAAGTGGCTCCTTCCAACACGGGCTGGCCCGGGTTATTATTGGTGTTTTGTTCAGCAAATAATTCCCTGCCCAGTTGTGGCGGACGACAGCTCGACAGGTATATTTGCCAGACAGAATGCTGGCGACATTACAGTATTTGTGTCTTGATCATTGCTAGACGAGGTCGTTCTTTCTTCCTGATGCTGACAAAAAAACAACAACCCACAAGCGTCAGGGTGGGTGGTTGGCGGGTGCTCTAGTGTGGTTGGCTTCTTCTTTCATATCAAACATCTATTGTCCTTATCTCCCCTTCTTCTTTTTTAAGTTTGTTACTCTCTCCTAACACCTCTAATCTTCTTGCGCTCATATGACCTTATGCCGTTGCGAGCGCAGTGAAACCTCGTGTTTGTTGCTCTCTTGTAACACCTCTAATCTTCTGGCGCTCATATGACCTTATGCAGTTCCGAGCGCCGTAAAACCTCTACTAAAACTAAACAAGCGTCAGGCTCCGATTATATAGGAGTGTCTGAAATCATAATAACCCCAAATTGGGCAGTTCTGACGTGGCCTACTCCTTTTACTTATTTTTTCAGAGTTACCTAATTTCTTTAAGTTATGTTTACCGGCTTGATGACCGCTAGGGTGGGTGGTTAGAAGGCGCCACTGGTAGGTCCTACTTCTTTACTTTCCCTCTGTTGTTTCTGTCCATCTGTTTTACTTTTTTCTCAGCACTAAGTGACCATTATTGTGTCGATACGCTTCTCTTTACTCAAACGAACAAGCAAACAAAATAAAGATGACCGCCAATAAATGTATTCGTGGTGAAAAGAAGCCGCAGTCGTGTTTACTGTTAGTACAGTACAACTTTGCAAGTCATGCAAGAGCAGCTATTAGCGCCGTTGCATTGTTGTTGTTGTTTTTGTTTGGGGTTTTTTCGTTGGTTTTTATAAATATGCTTTTTTATGTGTACCCAGTGACCCTCCCCCCCCCCTTTTCCCCCCCTCTCTTTCTTTTCCCCCTGTCCTCCCGTATGACGTCATTTGTCTCAGCGCTGTCAGACATACCGAGGTGTACACTATCGCCCCCATATGCTTGGTGTCTCCACTTTGGGACCGTCGGGTGTCTGAAGTGCTCGTGTGTCAACTGGTTGGTTCACCTCGAATTCTTCATGAGTACTCTCGGTACGGGAATGATATTTTCTTCTGTCCTATACTTGTGACGCTGCGTGGCACAGTCTGTATCATGCTGGAATGCACGGGTGGTTGGCGAACGCTCAAGTGTGGTTTGCTCCTCCTTTCATCCTATCAAACATTTTTCGTCCTTAACTCTCCTCATTCTTTTCTTTGTATGTTACTCTCTAATAACACCTTCAATTTTCGGTATTGATAGATCTATTCGTGTTAAAAGTACCGTAACATTCTTACTAAAGCTGAAGACGCCGAGGAAAACGCTATAGATAACTCTTGTTCGAATTTACATCGGGCGTTTTTTATACTTTGTTAGATCCCAATGGAAATACAAAAAACCGTTCGACGGACTTTGCTTTCTCAAGTACTTTTCTTGTACTGTGTTAGATGAGCATAAAAAGCCAAGACTGCATGCGTATAATATAATGCTTTCCTTCGCTCACTAAGGATACGTTGAAGAACATGTCGTACTGTATTTTAGGGGTTGCAAAGAAGATGGTACGCAAAGTATAACACTAGTTTTCAGGACTCTTTTGGACACGGCGATATCCTGTTGCGTTCCGCCAAACGTTGACTGTGACAGACATCCAAGTGCACCTAGTGGCCCCTGTCTGTGTGTCTGGGCCTCTCTTCTTGACCAATTGCTGCGTCCCTCTCCTTCACCACTCTGTTCAGTCTCTCCCCATTACGACCCCCTTGTCCGCCCCCCTCCCATCCCCCTCTCCCTCGCGGCCGACATCGTCAGAAGGTGTGGGAGCTTCACACCCCTGTGGTTACCCCAGTGTGTGTCTGATGTCAACCCGTGAGACGAGATGACCAACGGTCAGCTTGACCTAACACTGACCATCAGATAGGGGACGGTCCGAGCTAGCCACCAGGGGGAGAGAGCGACACGGCCGATGGAGACCACTGATAAGCGGTGTATAGCTGTATATAATGTTCATCCGTATATCTGAGGATGCCCAGGGCTACATCAGCTGCTCGCTAGCTTACAAAATGCGGCTTTTAGTTAATGATCATTGGGGTCTGCAAAGAAAAAGAAAAAGAAACTACAGGTACTCTGCAGAAGATACATGAAGGTTAGAATTCGGTTTACGGAAATTAAAACAGGGAATTTGAGTAAAAACCAAGCTAGTGTATCCTTATTTTAGTCAGTTAAAATTACTTGACATTGCATTATTTGGAAATGACGGTGAGGCTAACACATACAGTACCGTATAACTGTTAGGAGACGAGAGCAGCCTTTTGCAACCTTGTGCAGCGCCAGACTTCAAACTCATAAATTGGTTATGACTTTAGAGTCTAACTTCTTTACTGAGTGACCTCGGGTTAACCATGGGTTTTTGTTGGGGGGGTTTTTTGGGGGTGGGGTGGGGAGGGGGTTCAAAACCGCACAGGAAACTGTCGATAGTGCTGTCAGTTGGGGGCAGGGTTTTGGGCGTGGGACCAGCCAGCCTTTAGACTTATTGAAATCTTCTCCTTCCTGTCTGACCAGTCCAGTGTCCGGAATCGTTAACCGTTCCTCGACCCGGACTCTAGACAGGGAACAAAGACTGACGACGTGCAGAGATCTATCAGATGGACCTGTGCCGACGTGATAATTGTGTCGGAGACGTCAATTTGAGCCTTTCGACGTGGCCTCAAAGACTCGGAGATGTTTAGGGGGGGGTGGTAAATGGTGTCGCGATCACGAACAACGCAGGAAGGACTACTTGGCTATGGGCGTTATTGCACCGAGTCTGGGAGAAAGAAGTAAAAAGTAGAATGTACTGGGGAATTTTTCTTTGTTCGTTTTTATTGGTGTTGTTGTTTTTAATGCTCCTACGATACTACCTAGGAGTAAAATTTTATTAGAAGAAACAAATTGATGAAAATTTTGAAAAGCATTTAGGGATTCGCGATACCGATTTACAAATTAGTTGCACAATGTATTTCGTTGCAATACCAGGTATTTAGTTCTGGGAGACAGACAGAAGCAGCAAGTAACAGACCTACCACAGAAGGAACGGAAAGAAGTAGAACCTACCAGTAACGCCTTTCAACCTGCTGCTTTTTTCGTTGTTAGCTTTAGTTTTTGTAATGTTGGTCGTTAGTTACCCCCCGCCCCTAAAAAAAACCAACTAAATAACCAACACCAGGTAAATAAATACTATAACGCAGGGGCCGTCGACAGCTCTGGTGGGGGTGCGCCCTTATGGATTGTTATTCCTCTCTAGATAAAACGCCACAGGGTGTAATGTTTCCGAGGTCGCACATCGACAGCCTTTCTATGTAAATGTGCGTAGCTGAGATTGTCTTGAGTACACGGCATAATATTAGACCGGACCTTCTCTGAAAATAATTGTACCGTCGCGCTCGAGAGGAACAGGGCGACCGTCTGAATTAGTGCTTCTCTTACAAAATGTCGGTATGGCATTACAGGATAGACGACACTCATGACAGATTAACGATTGACGCCCATGGGCAGATCGTGATGCAATCGCGGCCATTAGGTGTCCGCTGGCCCGGCGTTCGGTCCCTTGCCACTCGATTTATCGGCGATTTTGCCTTGCGTGTCTTGTGAAACACTTCCAACGTTATCTGACCGCTCAAACTGTTCGGCTGCTGGCTCTGGTTCAATCAGATAAAGTAAAGCAGTCTTTTCCCTCTCTCGACTTTTCCGCCTTCTCCAACAGCCTCCACCCCTTCCCCTTGTTTTCTCAGCGACTTTGACCCTTTGATTTTTATATGCCATCCGAGGTATTTCAAGAATTTGGTGTCCAATTTCCAAAGACGCTGTGAAGAGTGCTCGCTCCTAGTGTCTGTCCCGCCTGCGTTTCGGGGTTGTCTGCTAACCCTGATTGTTGAGTGGAAAGACCTGTACGTGCAGATAGGAAGAAGAAAGAGGGAATGAGACAATCGGCGTTTTATTTACATGTCTCGCCTCTACGAGGTGAACTTTTGATTGCACCCTGACGACACTTAAGCTGACGTTTACTTGCATTCACTCATTGTACCAGCTGGTTTAGTGACAGTTAGCAGCAGCCCGCCTATCAATTTCCATCACTAGTCTTGTTAAATTCTTGAATTTAGTACCTTGAGTAGGCATATGAGCCCCAAAGCAAACCCGAAATAGCCATCACAAAATGCGAGAAGGGGGAGGGGAAGGGGGTGAGGAGTTAGAGTTGTGAAACATCGTGCCCAAACTGTCTTCCTTGTGCTAAGATGACGTGACGAGCCCGCGGACTATGTCACCTTTGACCCAGCATCCCCTCGGCCCGTCCAGAGACCGCATTGGGCCCGTCTGTGTTGAGTCCCGCCAAGTTGCGGTCCGGTTAATGTCGGTTTACCCGGGGCTGCCCGGCGTGGTGTCGTGTCGTGGTGACCTCTGTCCACTCTGTCCACTCTGCGTGCACCGTGACACCCTCTCGGCGACGTCCTCGACACGTACACACAC
>NW_004797801.1:207108-208123 GCF_000002075.1 Aplysia californica
CAGAGAGCGAGGGAGGAGGGGGGGGGGGGATTTGGTCCATTGGTTCTTCCCGAGAAAGAACCTCAGCTCTCTCTCTCTCTCTCTCTCTCGTCCCATGGAGGGCGTAAAGGTGTCTGATTTGCAATTTTTCGGGGTTTATTGTTTGTGTTGTTAAAATCTTCGGGTTTTGTAAGGCTGGTTTCTTGCCTGTTCACTGTTGTTATTAACAAGGCTGTAATAAGTTGTGTGCATTAGTTCGTTTGTGTGTGAGAGTTTGTGTGTGTGTCTGTGCGTGAGAGAGAGAGAGAAAGAAAGAGAGAGAGAGAGAGGAAGAGAAAGAAAGAGAGAGAGAGAGAGAGAGGGGGGGGGGGGGGGGGAGAGGGCGGAGGGGAGGGGAGGGAGAGAGAGAAATAGAGACAGGAGGATATGGTGGATGACGTTGATGCGAACTAACACAGCGGTCGAAAGGAAAGAATGTGCGGTTATGATAAAGATGTCGGCTGGAACAGCAGCAGATGTAGGTGTAGAGTTGTGCTACACAGGTAGGGACTGCGGTCAGCACCACGCAGGTGCAGGGGTCACCCCGATGTGATTTATCGTTGTTTTAGTAGACGGTGGCTGGGAGGTGTTAACGTAATACATCGTACCTGTTTGGCTGACCACTTTGGCGCTACGGGGAAGTGAGAAATGGGGAGACGGAAAGAAAAGGGAAGGGGGGATCAGAGAGAGAGAGAGAGAGGGGGGGGGCAAAGGAAAGAGAAAGAGGGGGTGGGAAAATTGATGTGATTTGATAAGGGAGGGGGGGGGATGGTGAAAAAAGTCTTAGCTTGCAAAATATTCGCTTGACCAAGCACGCTCGATGACAATTTGATGAAGAGATATGAGAGAAGTTGGGAGTTTCTCGCGTAATGTATTACTGAGTGGACTCCGTGGTTCGGTGGTCACGACTTTCAATATTCACCAGGCACAGTTATGCGTCTTCTGGAGTAAATGTTCTGGATGCACACGAATACACACACACACACACACACACACA
>NW_004797801.1:208285-209878 GCF_000002075.1 Aplysia californica
ATCTATCTATCTATCTATCTATCTATCTATCTATCTATCTATCTATCTATCTATCCTTCTACATATCCTTCTACATATCCTTCTACATATCCTTCTATCTATCCTTCTATCTATCTTTTTATATATCTATCTGCTTCTTCTTTCCTGTCAAACACCTATCGTCTTTATCTCCCCTCCTTTTTTATGTTTTTTTCTCTCTTGTAACACCTCGTATCTTCGACACTTATTTGACCTTATTGTGTTGCAAGTGCCGTAAAACTCTTACGAGTGGGTAGTTGGCGGGTGCTCTGGTGTGGTTTGCTCCTTCTTTCCTATCAAACATCTATCGTCCTTATCTCCCCTCCTTCTTTTTTATGTTTGTAACTCTCTTGTAACTCCTCTAATCTTCTGGCGCTCATATGACCTTATGGAGTTGCGAGCGCCGTAAAACCTCTACTAAAACAAAAACAAACTCTTACGGAAAAAAAGAAAAACACATGCACAAATCTAACGTGGTGTTTTTTTCTGCTCTTCCCCAGTTTCGATGACCCCGGTGGCATGGACCACATGGCGCCCCACTACAGGTCCCTGGACCACTCACCCACAGACGGACTGGTCTGCGGGAAGGCGCGCAAGAATAAGGTGAGTAAAGTAACATGAACCTTAAACTTCCTTGTGAGAAACTCTTTCTTTATTTTTTTCCCTGCCTTGTTTTTTCTGTTAATGGTTCATGTAATGTAATGGGTTAATAATGTTGTTTGTTTGGTTGTATTGAGCTGTTGTTAGAAGATTGTTTGATCTTCGTTTGGTTTTTATTTTTTTAAGATTTTAGGGAGTTCGAAGGTGGAGATAGTATTCGTTGTTTTGTTGTTGGTGGCTAAGGGGGGGGGGGGCCTTTTGTATCTTTTTTGTGATATTTGGGTTTATTGTTATTTGTTTGTTCTTAACCGGGTGATTTTTTGGGGAGGTTGGGGGGTGAAAAAGAAGATGAAGCAACTTTTCCAGTAACACAGTTCTTGTCCTGACTGTTTACGCGACTGTACACGGCCGGGATCGTTTAGAGTCAGAGAGCGAGGGAGGAGGGGGGGGGGGGATTTGATCCATTGATTCTTCCCGAGAAAGAACCTCAGCTTCCTTTATGCGGACTTCTCGAGTGTGTCTGTTTAATTGTAAAACTATTAGAACTTGTTACAGTAATTACATCTGAAAAGATAAGGGAGTTGGGGGAAAAAAAGAAATATTTGTCTGTCTGTCTGAATAATATGGAGTGTTGGGCGGCGGGGAGTTTTGTAATTGTGATAAAAGTAGGGGGATGGATGCACTTTGAGGTCTGCTGCGACGCTGGAGTCGTGTGTCGGTCGGTGGGTCGGACTGTTGAACGTCGTGCGCGCAGCTCGTCGCTGTATTTCTCGTCTAAGTGCACGTCAGCAAGTAGCGCCAGGCCGCTAATGGAAATAGATTGTCTCCGAGTCTTTTCTACACTGCTTTCCCTCCGACCGCGATCGATGTGATCGGGTTTTGCCAACGCTGCACGCGGCCATTCATCAAAACAAAAACACACTGTGGTATGAAAGAAAGCTCTCCTGAAATGGACGGAGGGAGGGAAGGGGGGGG
>NW_004797801.1:211114-212667 GCF_000002075.1 Aplysia californica
GTATAGACGTTTATAGTCTAGAAGTTCACGTAGAGTTTGTTAGTGAATTAAAGATTTATTATTTGTTTGCGGGGGGAGGGGGGCGATGTGAAAGCACATTATAATATGGTCCGTGTTGGTTTTCCCAGTCACGATTTCGTTATGTCCGGGCCCTTTGAGTCTGAACGATAACAGTATGCGATCGTTACGCGTGCCCCGGATAAGCTGGAAATTATAACGGCCAGATCCAAATAAAATTACCGTTTGTCTGTGTGGCTGACTTTTCTATGACCCTGGATATATCGGCCGAATATCCTTTGGGTGGCTGGAGGCCGCTGCTGTTATATGTTCATGCAGCAGCGTTTTTCATTATGATTATGCGCCGCATTATTATTATTTTTGTTTTTGCTGTTGTTGTTGTTGTTGTTGTTGCTATTGCTGCTGTTGTTGTTGCCGTTTTCATGAGCGTATTTCTGTGTGTGTGTGTGCCCCCAGGAGGACAAGTACTGCGGCGTGTGCGGTGACCGGGCGTTGGGCTACAACTTTGACGCCATCTCCTGCGAGTCGTGCAAGGCTTTCTTCCGCCGGAACGCGCCCAAGGGACTTGTGAGTACATTGAAGAATATTCATCATCACCAATGCATTTTACTCCTGGCAGGGTATAGGCCACATACAAGGAGTTTACTGTAAACTCCTTGGCCACATACAAGCTCCTCCCATTTATCTCTATCCTGGGCCATCCTTCCTAGCTCGTTCCAAGTTAGCTTCATCTCTCTCATGTCCCTTTCCACATATCTCCTCCATGTCTCTCGTGGCCTACCCCTGCCTCGTGCTCCCTGTGGCCACGAATATAATAAGAATATTATAATAGTATTAATAGATAGCCGTCTCTCAGCTGGTTTCTCTTATTTCGTAGGCTGGAGTCTGTAGAGTCGCAATGTGGGTCCGGGTGGTTGACTGGTTCTCTGGTGGGGTTCGCTCTTTATTTCCTATCGAACGTCTATCATCTTTATCGCCCCTCCTTCTTTTTTTGTGTTTGTTACTCTCTTGTTATACCTCTAATCTTCGGCACTAATATGACCTCATTGTGTTGCAAGTGCCGTAAAACACGAGCTAAAACTTAAAAAGAGTCGCAATGTGGGTGATTGGCGGATGCTCTGGTGGGGTTCGCTCCTTATTTCCTATCGAATCGAGATCCCTCCTCCTTTTTTGTGTTTCTTACTCTCTTGTAACACCTCTCATCTTCGGCACTTACATGACCTAATTGTGTTGCAAGTGCTGTTAAAACTCTTACTAAAACAAGGTTGTTATTGGTCTTAGTTTTTCATTCTTTTCATTGTTTGATGTCAATAATGATAATAAAAAAAGGGGGGGGGGGGGGGGCAGGTTGTTAAAGAGAGGAGAGTTTTTGTACCTTTGTCGTGGAAGACTGTATACTGTAAATCTGTCTTACTTAAAAGTAAAGAGTGTGCTAAGAGTATAAAGTATAATGGTCTTTATGTACATTTATTGTGTAAGAACAGGAACTTACCAGCGAGTGAGAGATTGAATAGTTTGAAGGTTGGTTAGTTGAG
>NW_004797801.1:212767-215006 GCF_000002075.1 Aplysia californica
TGTCTCTGCTTGTTCGCCTGGGTCATGATCCAGGTACAGATGTGCCAACCGACTAATCAAATACGAAGTAGACAGTAGTGGAGAGGGGTTGAATGAAAAGGAATGCAGTTCAGAATTAATTCAAGGAGTTCAGCGCTGCTTGGAAGTTTGCCTGAAGTTCATAATAAGTAGGGTGAAGAAATGCTGTCTCCGAAAAGGGTTTTGTAATGAAAGTAGTGTTATGGTTGCTGCTGCGCTGGAAAGTCGACATTGCCTTGTGATTTTGTTTAAAACGAGGGGCGTATGCCGTGTAAAGCTCACTGCGGTGTGGCTTGAGAAACTTCAATAGCTGCAGACACTCAAGAAGAAAAAGAAGACGAAGAGGAAGAAGAAGAAGAAGACGAAGAGGAAGAAGAAGAAGAAACAGGAGAAGGTGAGGAGGAATGGAATAAAGAGAAGTGAAAGAATAGGATAAGCTGAATTGGTACGGTTGCATTTTTCTCCATTTGCGCTGTTGGGACTGCCAGCTCTATCAAATTTAAAGCCTTACTTCTAAGACGTTGCCATGTATGTTGTATAGACGATATTACTTGTTTATTCAGGGAAGGTTTAGAAAAAAAACATAATACCTTTCCCCAAGTTAACGAATAAGTAACTACTTCCTCTATGAGGTCTGTACATTAAAAAATACAGTGAACGAGTTTTGGAGCACACAAGTGAATACTTACGTTGTAAAGCGCATAGAGCATGGTGTAGAGCTAGATTATAGATTATATAAATGCAATTATTATCATTACATACCTCTACACAGCAGCGAAGAGGCCAAGGCAGGTCAATTCAAAGAACTATCAGGTTTGGGTGTATTTCTGTTAAGTCAAGCAGTGAGTTCTGCCTAAAAATAGGAATCCTAAATGGGTTAAAATAACACGTGAAGTGGCCAAACAGAGAAGTGATGATAGGTGGTTTTTCCCTTACATTGTGCTCAGTTCTGAGTTCAGAAGAGTTCAGACCTCCGTTCAATGCGCAGCGGGGAGGCGAAGTGTAGTTGTGTATCTTCAACTGTTGAAAATGGCTTGTATAAACACAGGTGTACAAGAAGGGCTTTCAAAGAACCAGCGGGGTTAATGATCTAGGGAGTTGTAGCTGATAATTATATGCGTAATGTATTGCTACTGTGAAGAAAATTTGCATAGCCGGGTCTATGGACGCAACTTAAACATTGTTGTCTATGTAAGTGTGAGTGAGGAGGTTAGGGGTCGGGGGAGAAACAGGCGAGCGATAGAGATAAAGACAGAGAGAGAGAGACACACACAGACTGAGAGAGACAGACACAGACAGACAGAGAATGTGTGTGTGTGTGTGTGTGTGTGTGTGTGTGTGTGTGTGTGTGAGAGAGAGAGAGAGAGAGAGAGAGAGAGAGAGAGAGCGCTGCTTCGTGTAATAAAAAAGACGCCCGCCTTCACTTTCCTTTCGGCGTGTTTCTATCCAGAACCTGGGGTTGGGTGGTGACTGTCTCAGTGATATATAAGTTACTACAAGAATAGAGGTTGAGTTAGATTAGCCCACAGCCCCCGCCATCACGACAACGGATAATAGTGACTGCGATAAGAAATAAGAAGTTACAGGACGGACAGTGGGTGGTTAGTGGGCGCTGTGGAGTGGTCTCCCTCTTTTTTTATTCATAATAATAAGAGCATTTGTATCCCACCTTTCCCCACAGCATGGGCCCAAAGCGTACTTAGGAAATTTTTTAAAAAACCGCATTCATACTAACACCATTCATCAAACTTGTATCTTCCTTATCTGCACCATCCTCCTTATTTTCTTTGTATCTTATCCTATAGTAACACAACTAATTTTCAGCACTTACATGAAGTGTCGTAAAACTGAAATTGAAACTTTTAAAAAAAGGCACACTAAAGTTCAGGCGCCCATCAACTAGGCTACCTGTTCACTGTGGGGTACAGGACAACCAGTTCGATCCGTTCAACTTAAAGCAGTTATCAGCCGCTCTGTGGCCGGGGCAGCTGTCAGGAATGGAAACACTATAATTATAACGTATTGGTAATTTCAAATTTTCCTTAGTACTTTTTCCTAAAGGCTTTCATTACCCCAGTTTTTCGTTGTTTGTTGTTTTTTTCTTGAGACTGTGTTGGTCCTCCAGATTTGATTCCATCCTTACTTGTCCCTCGCGGCTATTCTGCCATTTTCTTAGCGTTTTCTCCCGCCCCCGCCCGAGTCCCCCACCCCACCCCACCCC
>NW_004797801.1:216368-217512 GCF_000002075.1 Aplysia californica
CTCTCTCTCTCTCTCTCTCTCTCTCTCTCTCTCTCTCTCTCTCTCCCTCTCTCTCTCTCGCTCCTTCTCTGTTTCTCCTTCTCTCTTTCTCTCCCTTTCACTCACTCATGGAGAAAAAAACATGCATACTCGCAAATATAACGAGAGGACGGAAAATTCCTCCCAACACCGCCATGGCTCGTAAAAAAGAAGTGCGATTGAATAGTCCTATTTTCAGGGTGGCATTGTTCCGTGTAGATCGCGTGCGCGCTTTGGCATGAAAGAACCGTTCGATGTTCGCTCCCTTTGATACAGCAGCCTGGGTAGAAATTAATGAAGTAGACTTTCTTCTTTTTGTTAGCTTTTCTGTTATTTTTTTACTTTTAAGAAAAAGACAGAAACAATGCGTGCCCAATTTATCGTCAGGTTTTAGGTATGGGGATCTGGGTTCGAATATGTTTATATCTCCCCAGGCGTAATGCTTTGTCCTTGGTAATGTGTTGGGGAAAGGGGCGGGGGGGGAGGCTATGAGGTATACATTGCTGTTCTGCTTAGAGAATGCTCTGGTTTGAATCCTCGATTGGGTTTTACCTTGAAAAAAAAGCAGCATGACGTACCTTACCAGCTCATGGGAAAATAGGATGAACCCCCCCCCCCCCCCCCCCCCCCAAAAAAGGGGGGGGGGGGGGGAGCGGGTTGATTCAAGTTTACTTGGCTCATATTTTGAGCTTCAGTTATTCAATTAAGTTGTGAACCAGCAGTAGTTCAGCGGTCAACCAGCTGTCATTTTTTTAAAAATGTCATATAGCAGGAGGTTCGACCATCAAAAAGTGTCTTCTAGTCTGGTTGTCAATCGGCTGTACTTCAGTGAAAAAACAACTTTCCTTTAAAAAAAAAAGTCATTGGCGAAGGGCTGAAGATGCCGCTGTCGGTATGTTTAACGAGTGAGAATTGACAATCTCCTCGGGATGACTTGGCTTGTCTCTCGGGAACTTGTGGGATTTGGCCTCTCGAAATGGCTCGACTTTGGGCATTCGGAGACCGCGAGGACACATCCCATGGTATGCAGGTCACAGAAAGTCATTACAGTGAAGTGACGCGGCTCTCTCTCTCTCTCTCTCTCTCTCTCTCTCTCTCTCTCTCTCTCTCTCTCTCTCTCTCTCTG
>NW_004797801.1:217612-218489 GCF_000002075.1 Aplysia californica
CTCTCTCTTTTACCCTCTCAGCAACCACTGGCATTTCTCACGACAGATGCGTGAGGGTTGCTGCTCCGAATGACAAGCTCATTGCGACTTTTCACGTATTTCAAGAGCCCGTTTCCCCTCCCATTTAAAAAAATTTTTTTTTTTCTTCTTTCCAAATTTTTTTTATTTTTTAAAAAAACTAAGTCTTGTCTCGATCGTCCCTGGCACGGTGATGCGTCTTGGTGTTTTGGTCATGTTGCGTTGTCCTCTCTGTTTCACGTCTGTCGCTGGTCTGGGCGGGAAGTGACGGTGTTCTCGGCGCGGTGATCTTCTCCTCCTTGCCCCGCCAGACCCCGTCTCACCACGCCCTTGCACGACTCGGGACTGGATTATTATTCCAACAAAGTCCATGCTCCCCTGCAGCAGGGGATTTGAAAAGACGTTCGAACATCAGCACAATCGGAAATCACCCTCATTTGCATAAGATTTGCTGGTTTGTTTTCTGAAAGCCAGTGACAATGCAATGCTGATTGCGATGGTAAGAAAAAGCACCGCCTTTGTCGCGTTTCACGATAAGTGTCAGAACAGCGGTTCGGCATGTCATTACCTCACTGATCGAACGAGAAGCACGCACACCACAAAGCTGGCTTGCAATTTTACCTTCTAGTTTTGTTTTCCATTAAAGGGAAAAGGAAGTGGTTTTATTGTTAGGACAGCTGAGTAAGGGAAGGCATGCATTTTTTTTATTTTTTTTGTAAATTATATTCGTTAGGGTCACGTAGTGCAACCTGAAATGTCCAGCAACATTTTTGTTTCCCATGAACGCCGTTTTACTGGGTGTTAGATTCTGTATGGCCGTGCCCACCTCACAATTGCTCTCTCTCTCTCTCTCTCTCTC
>NW_004797801.1:219190-220489 GCF_000002075.1 Aplysia californica
CTCTGAAACAACGTGTGTCCACTCACTGGATGCGCTGGACAAACAGCTGGCCAGGGTTCCCCCCCATGGGAGCTCCTTCACCCCGTGGGGGTATTTGTCGTCCGCCCAGAGTGACCTTGCGGAGATCGAAGAGCTTCCTTTGCCCTCCTCCCCCACCCCTCCGTGTCTTCCCTGTTCTGTGCTACCTTGTGTTTTCCGCGTTCCCCGTTATGTTTATCTCGGCGACGTCCTAAGTCCCCGCTCGTCCTTGAAGCTTGGGCCCCCCTCTCTCTTGATTTTGTTTCTTTTTCCAGTTGGAGCGTTGTTCGTTCGTGGTCGTATGAGAGACGGGTTTGCCAAAAGAAAAGAAACACATTTAAGAAAAAATAAAAGCCCACCAAAAAAAACAACTCCGCCAATTCGTGTCGAAACTTTTCCAGTTAACATTTTCATTGTTGCTTTGTTGTTCGTTTGGTGGTTGGTTTTTTTTTTTCTTTTCTATTTTTTTTTGCAGACAGACTTCACAACCGACTTTGTGCTGTTGGTTCACAACACAGAAAACCAGAAGGCTGCTATTTTTTTTTGGGGGGGGGGGGTGTCCGTGTATATTCCTTTGCTTTCGTCGGGGAAGGGTCGTTCTGGCTTATGTCTGTGTTGGTGAAATTTCAGAGCTTCTCTTCAACTTTAACTTTTAAGTTGATCCTATAATCCGATTTGAATTCTGTACATCGCCAGAAGACAGCGGCTCCTCTCCTTGATGCACGTCTAACAAAAAAACAAAAACAAAAAAAGAAAAGAAGAGAAAAAGAAAAGAAAAGAAAAGTGGAAAAAAGAAAATTAGAGAGGGAAAAGTCAAAAGACAAGATTTCGTCGTGGAGACAGTGTCGCTTTCCTCCATCTCAAAGACTAGCCACATTTCCGCGTGACAGAGACATTGCCCGATCTGACAGACCAAAACACCAGTACATGTAGATTTGCATAATATCTACATAAACGATGGCTCGCGACAGACTCAAGGAGTAGTAAAAGGAGTGGGTGTACGTGAAGGTAGGTGAGGTGGGGTGTGCATGAGGATAAAGGAATGACGGCAAAGATGAGAAGGGGACGGGGGGGGGGGATCTTCGTTGACAAGAATAGGGGATCGAGAGATAAAAGCTGACGTGGGATGCTGGATACCAAGATTTTGGAGGACAAACTGGGTGGGTATCTGAGGTAGAGAGGAGGCTGCTGGCAATGGGGAAGGTAGGTTAATTGGGTAGATGGCTGATGTTGAAAATGGGAAAGAAAGCGTAAGGGAAGGCCTGCCATTGTGGGGGGGGG
>NW_004797801.1:221029-223108 GCF_000002075.1 Aplysia californica
GACACAGAGAGAAAGAGAGAGAGAGAAGGAGGGGGGGAGGCAATAATCCTCTGTCTGTGTGTGTACGTTCGAAGGTGCTAATGTACTTACATACCGATATATTTGAATTTTTAGAATACAGTTGGAGTTTGAGGTGGTCCATTATTTAAGTACGAAAACCTGACATATTACCTTGTTTCCCAGATGTGAGTATTCTAATTAGAGGTATCATCAACCAACCCCGCCCCATACACACACACGCAAAGAAAAAAAAATCGTGACCCCCCCTGGCTCGAAGCCCCGTTGTTGTGTCTGGAGACGGCCCGAGGTTTGTGAGTGACTTAGCCGTCATACACTGTGGCATAGCTGCTTCGTCATAAGATTTTTAACCTGTACTCTTGTGGGTGGTTGGAAGGTGTCACTGTTTGGTCCTATTCTTCTACTGCCCCTCTTCTGTTTCTGTCGATCTGTCTTGGTTTGAGTTTTTTCCCCAGAACATAGTGACATGTATTGTCTTGGTGTATTTTTCTTTACCTTGAACTCGAGCACATTCCGTTCGCACAAATTCGAGTGCTTTTTGTCATTGGAGGTCCCAGTCCGACTGTGGTCTTCAGCTTTTCCTTCTTTTAGGTTGTTGTAGAAAAAAAGGGCAGGTGCATTTCGGTGTTATGCTTTGTAAGACTTATTAGGCAGAGGTGGGGTGAAATATGTACCATTTACAGATAGTTAGAGATCGCAATCTAGGGTCGGTTTGCAGCTTCTTTTAGGTTTTTGTAGAACAAAAGCAGGTGTGTTTAGTTTCATCTCCTGTAAAATATGGAAGTTTGTTGTTCACGCGGACTGTGTACGTGGGTGGTTGGCGGGTGCTCTGGTGTGGTTTGCTTTACTAAGACTTTAAAAAAAGGACTGTGTACGACACCAACGTAGAGTCATTTCCACGCCTCACATGTAGATGTACACAGTTACCTTATAGGAATTTAGGCATTCGCGAATCCTTTCGCCTACCACCCCATTAAAGGTTCCCATTTAGTTCATAGCCGGCGGCACTACGCTCAGTATATCTCAGAATTGGTCCATATATCTATCCTTAAGGCGATCCAGTCAACGTTCATCGCTGACATTCTCACCAGTGCCCCCCCTTTCACCCTTCTAACCCTTCTAACCAAGGAAAAGAAACCTAATTGGCTTTCAGTTACCTGCACATGATGTATAGCACAAGCACATATTTCACCCCTCCATTTTTTTTGTTCAACTCGTCAAGTCTAAAAAAAAAGTCTAAGTCTAATAGCCCCCTATGTATGTGCTTTCGCGTACGAATGCGAATTAGTTTTAAAAGTAACTGCTCGTAAAAATGTGTATCTTACTGCCGTCGGTATGATTGCGCCCTCGCCTACACGCTTTGTTCTCTTCCTTATTGCTGTTAGTTTGTTGGGGTTTTTTCTGTTTCCTTATTTTGTTTTGTTTGTGTCTTTCCCTCTTCTTTCTTGTTAAACGTCATTTTAAAGTCGTAGCTTTCGGTCCTTGAGGTCCTTGGCACAGAGCAAGTAATTTTCAGGCCGGGAGATCTTCTGGAAGGGAAGTGTAGAAAGTCATGGTCGTGAACAATTACAACCCTCCCACCCCATCTCTTTTTTTTTTTTTTCTCTTTTTAACCCCAGAACGAAGAGGGTGGGTTATATTTTCTACACTAAACACGGAACAATATTGGGCCGTTTACAGCTTAAGCGGCATTAAGCCAATTGAAAAATGGCACTTACGGTGCTGTTTTTACTGATTTATGCCCCTACACTCTTTTCCTTATACTCGTGTGTTTCGTTTTCTGGGGGGCTCTCTCGCACGCGACTAGTTGATTGAGGGGATAGAGAGCTTAACTTCCTTCTCCACGGAGACGTTCGTCGACTGGAGCGGAGTGCTTAAGAAAACGGAGTGGGGGTCTTAGTGGATCATTACTGAAGACCTCCGCTGACCTTTGGCTACTTCTGATGTCTTCACTTCAAGAGGAAAATCGGAGCTAATGGTTGGGCGAGACGTAGCGGGGGTTTTGTTTTATAGCAGGCACCCGCCGAAAGGAATTATGACAGTTGGTTTTCATTTTTTTTT
>NW_004797801.1:224100-234126 GCF_000002075.1 Aplysia californica
CGTTGAAAAGACGTCTTTCGAAGTGCAGCACGCCGTTTATGACCCCAGTCTGTGCTGTTGGGCGTTTTCTGTGACGTGTAGAGCAAGACACTGTCGTGGATTTGTCCAGGGTTTTTTTCAGCTTTTGCTCTGTCCCGAATGCTGCTTTCCTTGCTGCTTCGTAATTTCATAAACACGATAAAGTGGTTGGACAACCCCCACCCCCACCTCTTTCCACACTTTAAAAAAATATGTTTGCCGATGCCAATCATACGACTTCTGGCAGTACCATCTCAGTGAGTTCGGGAGCTGTGCATATGGAGGGTGGCATGAGATTTGTTAATGCATGCAGTCTGCTTCTCCTATGTCTTTTTTTATTTTTGATCTTTCTATTTCTTTTTATAATTGTCGCTCTTGTCTGAATATGTTCTTGGCGAAATAAAGTGGGCTATTGTGCTGGGCCGCCGAATACTGCTTCTACCGTGCGCCTCTGTACGAAGAAGTTTGTTCAAAACCCGGCGTCATGTAAATTACAAACTTTGGCCTCGGTATACTTATTAGTGTGAAAGTCAGAAAGTGGAAGCAAGTTTGTGGCTTCATGCAAGCCTGCTTCGAGCTCTTTGTCTATAGCCTCTGTGAAAACAATTATTCATTTTTAGATGATCTCTTTGCTTTGTTATGAAAGCAGCTACGAAGTGTATGTTACAGTGTTTTGTTTTGTTTTTAATATATATATTTGTCATTTCAGGACTACTTCAAGTGTCCTTACGAGGAGAAATGTAAGATGGACGTGTCCAATCGGCGCTTCTGCAAGCGCTGCCGGTTACGCAAATGCTTCGAGATAGGCATGCGTAAAGAGTACATCCTCACTGACGAGGAGAAGATGAGGAAAAGACAAAGGATCGAGGAGAACCGGTGAGAAGATGATCTTCCTCACTTTTGTACCGCACTCTTTTTCTTTCTTTGTTTTTCTTCTTCTTTTTTTCTTCTCTTCTTCTACTGCTCTCCTGATTTTCTTTTACCACCAAATTCACGATGGTGTGAGATTTTTCCCTTCCCTTCGCTTTTACATCCTTTTGTTCCGTAATTCCGGGCTTTGTCCTTAATGGGTTTGTCCCGGGGGGGGGGGGGGGGGGGTATTATTATTTTAATTTTTTTTTTTTTTTTAATTTCAGTATATATTTTTTATGATTATCGTTATTGTTATTTGGTCGCTTTTAAGCGCAAGTGGGTATCCCGAAAAATGCTGTTTTGAGAAAATCGAAGGTAAAGTTTTTGGCCCTTGTTCAGTTTCTTTAAAAGACAAGGAGAGTTTTCTTTATAACCAAACAAGTATACAGACCAATGAAACCAAACTTCTCCTATAGGTAGGGCAATGCCCACTTTTTGTGTAGGCCAAGATTTCCGAAAAAAACACGAAATCTGGGTTAGCCCGCTTGTCCTTAAAAGTGACAATTTTTAGTTCCCACTATTTTTTTTTTTTTACTCTCTATTGTTATTATTCTTGCTTTTTTTTATGTCGTCTTGTTGGTTCTATGATTTAACCCGCTCTTGTTCCCCCTTGTTAATAATAATAATAATAATAATAATAATAATAATAATAATGATAATAATAATAATAGTTGTAATAGTTGTAATAATAATAATAATATATTGTAATAATTTTTATAATAATAGTTGTAATAATAATAATAATAACAATAATAATAATAATAATAATAATAATAACAATAACAATAATAATAATAATAATAATAATTTTTAAAAAAATAATGCAGATCACTTCTATGGCACCCACACTTACCCATGGATTTATTTGTACATATATTTAAATATTTAGGGGTACTTTTTAGAATTTTTATAAATTGTTTATTTGTTTTATTTAATTTTTTAAAAATTTATTTTTTTATTTATCTATTTATTTATTTATTCATTTATTTATATTCTGTTCATTGTTTCGAGTAATTGATAGGCGCTCCTCTGAGACTCAATAGAAATTAGAATCCAGTTTGTCAGGTTTTTACAAGTAATATTGCTGTCTAGTAGCGGGCAGGACCAGAACGTCAGCTGCAGTGTGAAATACCAGATCCATATTTTTTTTTCATTTTCTAGCTTTTCCTCAATTTTATTTTTAATTCCATCTGCGCGTCTTCTATTATTGCTTTTATTTTTATCTACCTGTCTATATTTTTTCCTTTATTATCTGTTATTTGCTACTGGTCTTAATCTTTTACCTGGTCGTTTGTCAGTTTATTATTAATTTTTTTTATTAATGTGGGTATTGGCGACAATAGTTTATAATCGTATGGTTGATTTATTCATTTTGCCACGGTCCGTTAATTTTTATTTTTTAGACGTTTTTAGTACATGTATTCGAGTGGCTTTTGATTGAACTGAGGAGGATCCTAGGAATGGATGGTGGATTTTGTGTGCAGGATTTTTATTAGATTTATTTTTCTTTTTGCCCTCACAATACATAAGCAGTGAATGTTGTTTTGATGAATGCGTCCTTAGCAAGTTCTCCTTGTGTTATTTTGAATTTTTACTTTTGTTATCCCCACCATAGAACCTACAAACTGCCCATTTACTTATTGGCTATTTTTGTTAATGTTTTATTTGTTATTGTTGTTTTTTCTTTCTTTTTTTAAAATCCCTTTTCTTCCCTTTTCCTACCCCGTAACTTTGGTGTTGCATTTTGCTGTTCAGCATAAGCCTCTGAAGTGTCTGTCTCTGTTAAGATTTCTCGAAGTCTCTTTTTTAAGTTCTCAAATTAAACCTTTTTTTTTTTTTACTTCTTAAAAACAATATGAGCCCAATGAAACTTTATCACCCCCATGTTCAGATCTTTCTCGATACATAAATATACGAGTGCATATTTTGAGTAAAAAGACAAACTGAAAGATTAAAACTGGGGCTTTATAAAGACCTCGAGATGTGCCCTGGGGTCAGTATATGTGTTAGAAATACTGTTTGTCGAGCGTATGGGTATTATATGTTTCTGTTTATCATGTATATGTCAGGCAGTGTTTTTGTTTGTGCGTCTCCAAATTCAGAAAAGTAATGATGTATGTTTCTTTTCTCCCTTTCTCAGTCAAAGATCTTCAGGAACGCAGCCGCCTTCCTGGTGAGAAACTAATTAGATATTATTTAAACGCTATTTAGTTTCTGGCGAGTCACTTGCCTCATTGTATGTTTTGAACCATGCACTGGACACCTTTATTTCTCAGATTAACCATCGAAAAATGAAGGTGAAAAACAGTGCATTTGACGTTAAGCTGTTTTTTAGCACCATGCTTTTTGTTATCCATTGTTTAAAAATGAAAGTGAAAAGGGAGAAGAGAAATTCCAAGTCTCCAGTCTCAAGATTGTTGGCTTTGTTTTGGTGTAGTGCCTGCTTCGGATAGCAAGTTTTGCTTGCTGTGGAAATGTTGGCAATGCCCGCCCCAATGTGTTCAGTCTTTACTCTGTGATGAATTAACTCATGGCCTCTTTTTATCTTTTGTATTTATATTTGTAGCAGAGGTGAAGGTATAAACTGCACATTCAAAGTATCTGACTGTACTGCAGATGCTTCCATGGCATAATATGGCTAGAGCTTTTCATAAAGGGACATTTCCTAGACTGGGTTTCTTTGTGAAATGCATGCTATCATTGAGCGGATGTTTCCACACGTTTGAATTGGACAACCCTTGTGAAGTAAAATTCATCGATTTTGCGTAAGTGTGCTATTGAATATTTGGTAGAGATGAGACTGTGGCATTTCAGTTTCAGACCATGGAGTTTTTCATTGATTGTCTGGCTTCGTGCAGAAGTCGATAGCCAGCAGATGGGAGACGATTCGGAGATTGTGACTACCACGAGACAGGTCACATCTCATGTTCGCTAAGGTTAAACTGTTATGGTGCGGTGCCGAGATGAACCAACAATTGGATTTTATTGTGCAATGCAATCCAGTGTTTAGCCATAGATAAAGGAAGTGGTAGTTCACACCCCTTTTCTTTTTGATTTTTTCCCTTCGTGGTAGCAGTCAGACCTTAGTGGCACTTGTCAGGATAGCAACTTCTTGAAAAGTTTGCCAGACGTTGAAGTGTTCTGTTGTCTCACCCCAATGTTTTGACATTGTCGTGGTTTGTCCTGGAATATTCTTGGATTGGTTTTTTTCCAGTACTTATTTTACTTTTCTCGTAGAGGGGAGGGGAAGAGCCTAAAGTGATTGATTGTTGTTATGCACATTTGATCATAATAATTTATGAAAATCTTTTGCCACCCTTTCACCCCTGGTTAAAAAAAATAACGATGAAGAAAATGCATGTAATAAGGGAATGATTTTCATGAAATCATAGGTCAGAAACAAAATGTTCTATCTGCTCTTTCAAAGTCAGAAGAATATTCGGAGCCGTTATCAAGATTTTCAAAAAATTGCATTCGAAAAAGCTTGACATGTTAAGAAACTCAAAATATTTTAAGTCAAATTTCTCAAAACTAGATACTGAGCAGGTAGAACTTTGTAATTTTAAGGTAGTGATTTGTTCTTGCTGTTTTCTGTGTGGCATAAACACGCGTAACGAATGTATGTTTTTTTTCCACGCAGCAAATTCCGCGAGATCGACAGAAGCAAAATGCAGAGCATGGACATCTCGTCGTCCGCGGCCCCGCGCCTGCGCACCCTGGAGGCAGAGGAGGAGCTGGCCATAGACGAGATCGTGCGTGCTTACCACCAGAGCCTGGAGATCTGCGTGGAGTCTGAGGTGTCTCGCAACCGGCCCTCCATGACGGAGCTGGTGAACATCGCGGAGATCAGCGTGCGCCGCGTCATTGACATGTCCAAGAAGATCAAGTCGTTCAAGGCGCTCTCACAGATGGACCAGATCTCCTTACTGAAAGGTGGCAGCATCGAGCTCCTCATCATCCGCTCGGTCATCACGTTCGACCGGGACAAGATGCAGTTCCTGGACCCTTACGACAAGGAGAAGTACGCCATGACCACAGATCAGCTCAAGATGGGCCAGGGCTCGGGGTTGTTCGAGGAACACATGCGCTTCGTGAAGAGCCTGGCTGTGGACCTGCAGGCGGACGACACGGTGCTCATCCTGCTGCTCATGATCGCGCTCTACTCGCCGGACCGGCCGCAGGTTACAGACAAGCACTACGTGGCCGAGGAGCAGGAGCGCTACGCCCTCCTCCTCTTGCGGTACCTCGAGTCGAAGCACCCGCCGCACGTGATCCGCTGGATGTACCCCAAGCTGCTCATGAAGCTGACGGACATCCGGAACCTGAACGAGGAGCACTCGCAGGTCCTGCTCAAGATCAACCCGGACGGCATCCAGCCGCTGATGAAAGAGGTGCTGGACCTGAACGCCGAGCGCAACAAGCTGGCCAAGAGCGAGAACGATCACAACTCGCGGATGGAGCAGACGCAGCAGCAGGATAGCCCCGTGGGCTCCCCGTCTCCCCAGCCAGCGGCGGCGGCGGCAGCCAGTTCGGGGGGAGAGCAGGCTGAGTGTATGACCATCTGCTAACCCCGGCCCACACTCCTAGTCCCGACACCTCACTCAACCCCGCGTCTCAAAAGAAAAAAAAAACTTTTAAGAGAAAAAAAGCCCAACAACCCTATTAGCAGTTGTAACGTGTACACAACTATGTACATAAAGAAGTTTTGATTTTTTTTTTAAACTCAGAACCGTGGCCTGATTCGATAGAAGTGACGGGCTGTATACATAACCTGCACCAAAAGTTGGTACTTGTACTTCAACAATCATTAGTACCGGCACCATTCTGATCGTCCTAGTGGCCGCTCTCTGTACAACAACGTTGTCTCTCTTGGTGGGAGGCATCAGCTGCTGGGCCCCCGTGGGAGGCCTTTGTTATTTTCACCTGTTGGCTGAACCATATCACCGTCCCCCGCACACAGGTTTATTCAGGGAGGGCGGCCTTCACACCCGCGCACGGAGACGAATTGTTATGGTCGTGTACAGCAAGAACCTGATCCCGCGTCTCTGTATGTCGTGACGGCCTTGACCCCGTGCTGACCTCACGTTGATCCAGGGCAGCAAAGGTCAGGGTCGGCCACATCTTGCCATGGGGACCCGCACTTCCAGCTGATTCAGTATTGAACGCTTTTCTATGTTAACACAAAGAAGAAAACTGTATTAGTAGATTGAGGAAAAAAACCAGAACGAGGGTTGATCTTTTAGACCGAGAACTGACTCCACTCTAGCGCTGAAGATGGTCGGCGCCCTCGAGCTGCCGGTCATTGTGAGCACAGCGTTGTGTTTGGCGTGGTGGTCACGTGGTGAAGTCTAGCAATGTCGGGACACAAACAAGGCCCCTGTTTCGGACGGATTGCGCTGATCTGCATTCTACAGGTTGCCACCACGTTCGTCCAGTCTGCGATGGAGTCGCTTGTTCCAGACGACACGAGGTTTTTCTGGACATGACGTCAGCAGGCCAACAGGACTCACTGCCTAGTCTCAGAGCGTTTGTGTGTCGTCTGCCTTATTTGCATGAACGCATATATATGCTCTCCCCTCTCTCTCACTCTCCCCGCATCTGGGTGAACTCGAGCGCGGCAGCAGATGCGCGCAATGTAAGACAACTGGCCTCATTTTACCCTGTGGGGACAACCAGTTCCCCGTGAAGACCCCCCACGGGCAAGTGTTGCCAACCCCCACCCCCATCCCCCTCCTCAGTGACCGGACATTTTTGTCTGTTAGATCTCTGGCATCTCTCGCGAACAGCGCGCGACTGCAACCTCCCCGACGCGACCAGCTTGCAATGATATGTACCCCTCTAATGCGACCGTCCCTCGTCTAAGCCTTGTCTTGGGCAGGCACTCTCGAGTCTAGCTCCAGGCCACAAGAAGGCCCATGCTCACGCACATTCATCCCGGTATTTTTGTAACGTTCTATTTCAACTAGGTTCCAAAACCTGTCTCTTTTGGCAGTAACTAAGTACCGCTTGGAGACAAATCTCGACCTTCAGCGCAAATTGCCCCCCCCCCCCCCAAGCGAGTCAGGTGAGCAATCGCTATTTACTGTTGTTTGGGGGAAAAGGGAAACACTAGTTGTACCCCCCTGTCGCTGTCTGATATCTTCACAGCTCCGGTGACTTGACGCTCCCGGCATTGCCTTTTTACTGCACAATGGTTTACTTTTCCCCTTTGTCATTTTTTATCCGTTGCTACTGCTGTATGCTCTTTTAATTTTAATGTGCGTCCAAAACTGGCAAGATTATTTAGTATTGCGCAGATCTGTTAACTCAGTAATCAGTAACTTTTACCTACAAACTAAAAAAAAAAAAACGTTTAAAAAAAGGAAGGGGAAAAGGGATCGGGAGGGGAGTGATCGCCCTGTCAGCGTACCATAAATTGAATCTTCAGAACTAGACCGCTCTAGAAGTCCCATTATGCGTGTCCAAGCGATGTCTTTTGACGAAGTGGACAGTCGAACCATGTCATCCTACCTCCCCCCCGACCCCAATCAACTAATTGTCAGTATGAACTCCGTGTAGAGCACCACTATGGGGTTCAAATCGTAGCATTTGACCAGGACGAAATCGCATCTCGTTCAGGTGAACACAGGTCTGAGTCCGCGTGGACACTGGCAATGGTCATGGCTGGTCGCGCCGGGGGGCACCGGTCGTCTCATCCCCACTCACGGGAGATGCTCTCACATTGTATTTTTCTCATAACTTCCATTTTGCCGTCAACCCAGTCAAATAGCACCATCGATTGTCGTCTCTGATGTTGTTCTT
Organism: Aplysia californica; assembly: GCF_000002075.1. Classification (NCBI taxonomy): domain Eukaryota; kingdom Metazoa; phylum Mollusca; class Gastropoda; order Aplysiida; family Aplysiidae; genus Aplysia; species Aplysia californica. The sequence goes on from NW_004797801.1 coordinate 231,832, forward strand.
TCTCTCGTTTCATTGTTCCTTTCAATGTTTCTAAAAAAAAAAACTGTTTGTTTTTTAAATTAATTATTATTAAACTTCTTTACGTATGAAAGAGAGAGCGTGTATTTATGGGACTGCTCACTCTCTATACTTTACATATACAAGGAAACAACAACTACAACAACGAAACGAATAACAGCAACAACTCCTCCTCATACGACATATTATTACATTCTTACTACCACAAGGACAGAAACATTGCCAGGAACAGCTTATAAAACCCAGACAATATTACAACCAAAATTACAGCACCACCAACAGCAACACCATATCAAACCATAAATAGTTGTGTCTACCATCGGCGTTTTTTGCATTGGATTCTGTTTCTCCTTTTTGACTTGTTGACGACCGCAGCTCGTGCCTCACGCTATACACGTCAGAGTGTCTTCAACTTGTGGCTCTTTTAGCTCTTTACTTTGTTCTGCTTTGTTGCTCGTTTACTTTTGACTGTTGGACTTGATTTCAAACCGTTTCGCTCCTTTACTTTTTCCATTCTCTATTACTATTATAATCATGTATTGGATAACTGCGAGTGGCAGGTAGCCTAGGTGTGAAGCACCGACCAGATCTAATGAAACGTTTCTGGATTCTGGTATATATTTATCCGCTCGTGAGGAGTCGTACCTACTTAGCTGACGTATGAATCTGTTTTGGAATGTTTGTATACGTTTATTAATATCATCGTTTCTTATCTCCCTCGCGGGTATTAACGTTTGGTGTAATATTTACTTATCCACTAGGCAGCTGCTTTAAAGGCCGTTTATGAAGATGACGTTTTCAATCCGGCTTTAGACCCGGCTATGTTTTAAGCTGACTGGGTGTACTAAAATTGACGACCCTTTCTCATCACTATGGACTCGTGCTTAGTTTGTAGCCTACTAACGAGGAAACAGTGCGTAATATACATTTGCCGCTCTCTGCTCTCTAACAACTGTTGAACAGTTTCCAGTAGTGTTAAAAAGTGCCTCTTTCTGTATGTTTGGAAGTCGAAGACGTCAAGTTTTGCGTCCACTTTTGAGAATAGGATTGAGTCGTCCTTTTATAGAATGGCTCTATACACTATACCAACTTAATTAACAGAGGACACATGTTTAATTTGTGTGCTGTGAATTAGATCTAGCACTCCTGTCCATGGTGTGCTTTGTTCTCGTTGATCCGGACTGTTTGCAGGAGGATAGGACATACTAGAAGATAGATGTAGCAATTCTGAGTTGTGGGTAACGCTCCAACGTCACACAGCCTTTTTACCGGCCACGCCGAGGGGCCTGTGTCCTCACGCCGTCAGACGGCTTGGTCAGGAGATGTAGTCGATCGTATACTCAGGCCTTTTCTCTCTCCATCTGTACATGTTGTTGTCTTTACCGAATGTCTTTTCCCAAGTTTGCCATCTGTGTACAGGATATTATTGCACGTGTTATGACCCAGTGCGGCCGGGCCGACGAGTCGTGCTCTGGTCCTGTCGTTTTATTTGTGATAGAGCTGTGAGTTTATTTGTCTGTAAACCGATTTGCTTGCTCGGGGACGCCTGTTTGGTTTGGGATGTACGTGTGAACGAGCGCAGTGAGAATTCATTGCCAGTGTTAATTACTCCTTAATCAAAGAAAGATCAGTAGACCGCACGTACTTATACGATGAATGTCTCCCACCCCCACTCCACCCCCCATCCCTACCCTCGAAGCTCGTTTCTCGTTGTGCACACTTTTCGGACTGGCTTCTCGTTGCACATTGATTGGATGAACATTTATTATACATATTCATCTGCTCTTTCCCCCATGAACGTGTGAAGAATTTATGTCTGCTAAAGACCTGATTGGTGGCTGGCGTGGTTGGGTTTTGTCCCTCTTTCTTGTTTTCCCCCCTTCTTGAATGTGTTTTTGGTGCAAAAATAAAATCAACGATTCGGTATTTTTAGATTTTGCAAAAATTTTTGCACACTTATTCATAGTTTTGGTCGTTGTCTTAACTGTTGTCAGATGGAACGGGATTTCCCTTCAGACAGAAGCGGTTCGAGTTCTTAATTATTTCTTTACCAGATCTTCCCTGTGGGAACTTTGTTCATGTTCACCAAATTGAGTGTTATGTAGTATACTTGATCTCTTCTATGAACTGATTGCATGGCAGGTTGGCTCTCGTATATGCCCAGCTACTTGTTTTTAAATGGCACTTTATTTTTGGTTGCTTGTCCTGTAAATTTTTTCCCTTTAGATTGTAGAAAGGCCACCAGCCCAGATCTCCCCCCCACCTCTCTCTCTCTCT
>NW_004797801.1:236463-238016 GCF_000002075.1 Aplysia californica
GGGGGGGGGGGAGAGCTGAAGAATGTTAGCTTAACAATCCGCACGGCTTAATAATGGAGATTTTTTTCGGCTTTACTTTGTTTAGGTTTTTTAAAGGGGTTTCCTCGGGGGTTTTGTGTGCTGATACTGATTACACAATTGAAGATAGTTGTAATGGTTGATTACGACGTGCTTTGGGGGGATGTAGATCTACCAAAATGCGTTTGTGAATCTTTTTGAAAATATCCTGCATGTATTAAGGCAGGTCTCTCTTTTAATGGCGTAGTACTTTTAATCCTTCTTCAGCGGTGACAATTTTAGATTCCCATGTTTATCCTGTTATTACGGGAGGTAAAATTACCGCGTACAGAATTCAAATACTAAGGCATGAGCTTTTTTATCATTAAAATGTATTTGTTTTAGTTGGGGGGGAAAGGGGGGGGGCGTACATTTCTCAGGCCTACTTACCTCATGGTAAATACAAATTCTCTATGTTTGCATAGAGCTGGATTCGTTTATAATAGATATCTGCCTACTGCAGAGTAGAGAGGGATAAGTGTGGGCAGTGTTGAGTGTTGATCAGACGAGAGCTATGTGTCGTAGAGTCTGCGGTTCGTGTCCCTGTGCCGGTGTGACGCGGCTGGCCCCACTGTCAAATGTCTCCCATCTGGTGTGCTACTTACCATTGTCGCTCTAACAGTACTACACTTTTTATATGATTATAGTTATTATAGTTATCATTATTATTAATGTTTATTATTTTTATTATGATTATTACTATTATTGTTGTTATTATTGTTACTATTATGATCTTTCTTATTGTTGTTATTATTGTTTGTTTCTTTCAGGTTCTGTTTCTGATTTCGTTGGCTCTGATTTGTTGACTGCATTTTGGCTGTTGTGTTTCTATTTTCCCCCTTTGTTATGTTTGACTGTTATTATTATCATTATTTGTTTGGTTTTGTTTTGGTTTTGTTTTGCTTGTTTCAAATTGATCCAACACTCTAAGACGACTCTGCAGTAGAATGATGTTGTTAACTTTGCAAGTATGTTCTGTAAAGTTGAAGAATAAACATTAAGATTTCAATGACTCTCTGTGTTCAGTTATGTGATTTCACCAGATTGTTTTCTCTCTGATTTGTTCTAGTTAAGTACATGTCGTGTTTTAAAACGTTCTTGTGGGTGTTTTTTCTGTCTGCTCAGTTAGTCTCCAGCTGAATTACGGTGCTGAAGACCGTGATTCAAACTCCCGAGAATTTGGCTTTCAAAATTTTGAAGATAGGTTGTATGAAAGGGTTTCGATTCTCTCCGCACTCTTGATCAAATCCTATCTGATACGGATAAGAAATCGTATGGCCCACGTCGTAAACGATCTGTTTGTGTTTTATGAGCGTTGAACTCGAAACGCAACAAACCAAAGATGCGCCTTCTTCAAGCCCAAAAACCAACATAAAAGTTGGGAGTGCACGAGATCAGAATGAGACTGGGGTCGACAGAACATGTTTGTGCCTTTCCCTTCCTTCTACCCCCTCCTCTCCCCCTCCCTCCCTCTCTCTCTCTCTCTCTCTCTCTCT
>NW_004797801.1:238599-239947 GCF_000002075.1 Aplysia californica
GTGTGTGTGTGTGTGTGCGTGTGTGTGTGTGTGTGTGTTTGTGTGTGTGTGTGTTTGTGTTAATGTGTGTGTGTGAGGAAGGGGTTTCTGGATGGCGGATGGTTCGAATGAACTCAGTCTTGAAATATTGATACGTACCCTACCATGGCAGAACGAGTTAGACTACATCAAAGAAACCTTTGGTCCAAACTCTAGAACATAGTAAAATTTGGTCTGAGGTATGTCGACCCCTTCAAGTGAGACTCTGTTATATCGGAGACAGATGTTAGTTGTTACAGCTCTTTAAAGCTACATAAATTTTATACCAGCTTCCATTTTCACCTACCGGATTTATGGGACACCAAAGCTAATTTCTGAAGTCCAGCTTCTTAAATAACTTAGTGTTGATAGGGGGCGTTAAACCTTTACACATACACATTTTGTTCTAGCAAGTACAAGCGTTAAGTATTATTTTACTCGAATGTTTCTGAATATACTATTCCCTTCTTGAACAACAAGTTTATTATGGGTTGTTACAGAAATAACTGGACGGTATTCATGAACGGATTCAAATTATAACGATATATGTAATATTTGCGTAAAATTCAGCCATGATATAATGGATCCTCACTCGTAAACAATCTTTTATAATGTTGACCTTTAAACAGCAAGAATTGTTTTCTGTCAATGGGAAATGGGCTTTGGGTGGAGACTGGGGAGACCGTGGGAGAGTTTGTTTTGTTTGTTTTTGTTGGGGGGTTTTTGTCTTTATAAAATTAATCTATTTTGTTAAAGAAGAGTATTACGGAACTTGCAACACAATTAGGTCAATAAATAAATGCCGAAGATTAGAGGTGAAACAATAGAGCAACAAACTTTTAAAAATAAAAGGAAAGAAAGAGAAGAGAGAAGGACAATAGATGTTTGATAACGAAGAAGGACCAAATCACACCGGAGTACCCGAGAGTTGACAGACGTGAAAATATTCAATGCTGTTTGATAAAAGTACATTTGTACTGGTGGACATAGAATAAGTTATTCCTATTCGTCTTTCAAACTGTCCTGTGTATCTGCCTATTTAACTGTTTAGTATTGTTGTATCTATTTCAAAATATAATCGTTGAGATTGATTGATTGATTAATTGATTGATTGATTGATTTTTCTTTCTTTCTTTCTTTCTTTATCTATTTATTCATCCACTTTGTCATCCATTTATTTATTTATCAAAGGAAAGACATTTGGCCTAGCCTTACTATTTGATTACTTGTTCATCTCTTGCACACGAGTACACACGCACGCACGCGCGCACGAACACACACACACACACACACACGCACACACACACACACACACACACACACACACACG
>NW_004797801.1:240399-241560 GCF_000002075.1 Aplysia californica
CCCTTATTCTTTTCTTTTAATCCTTTCCGACCCTGAACATTTATTCAAAAGTAAAAGTTTGCTTTTTTGTTTATTTGTTTGTTTGTTTGTTTATTTGTTTGTTTGTTTGTTTCTTTCTTTCTTTCTTTTTTTTATTTGTTTGTTTGTTTGAGTAAAGATACAATAATGGTCATAATTTAGTGCTGAGAAAAAGTGAGATGGACAGACAGAATCTAGAAACAACAGGAGGAAAGTAAAGAAGTAGGATGTAACAGCGGCACCCCTCCAACCACCCGCAAAAGTAAGAATGAGGATAGTAGACACAGATATACATACATTAAAAGGCATACTACTTTATCCGTTTCAAGCACATGTACTATGTACCAACATGAATATTGTCACTTTCTGTAAGCAGTTTAGACGCAAGAAAAGGTGTTCACGTTGTCGTTTAATACTTCTAAACGAAATGAATATTCACAAAACTCGTGCCAGCTTGTTTGACACGTTTGACAGAGCGTAATGAACCCCGAGTCTTGAATATTTCAGCCAGTGGTTTCTGTGTTGTGGCCTTGGGCTTTTGTTCATGCCAATCGTTGTTTGTTTGTTTGTTTTTGTTTGTTTTTTTGTGGTTTTGGGGAGGGGGGTAAAAATCTCTTAGCGGTCTGTTTGTTTGGGTTTTTTAAAATTTTGTTCTGTCCTTATTTTGCTTTTGCTTTTCTTTGTTCTTGATCCTCCTGCATAATTTCCAGCTTAGTTTTGTGTCGCCGTTGGGCTTTTTTTGCTTTGTTTTGCTTTGTTTAGCCCTTTGTTTTAGTTTTTTTTTTAATGGGGGAGCAGACCCGTTGGAAATCGTCAAAACGAAGTTGTTAAACTCATAACAAATGAAAGACGTTAGCTCAAAGTTAACAGTAGCAACTGATCATTGTCTTCATATTATGATCTTCTGTCGCGTTGCCCAGAACAGTGTGATATAAAAATTGTTTGAAATGGTCCTTTTAAAGCTTATGAATGATATGGACATTATCCTGACGGGAAATGATTGTGAGCTGACGATTACCAAACAAAAGCACTGGCCGATTTGGGCTACTTGTTTGTTCTCTTTACAACTGAGCGGATGTCTTGGTGATATACGTCATGTAATAATATGCATGTATCTCTATCAAGTATACCATATAATATATA
>NW_004797801.1:242182-245648 GCF_000002075.1 Aplysia californica
GACAGTTGTGTCGATATGCTTGTATGTACTTAAACAATCATAAACAAACAAAAAAGGACCCGAGCTAAAGATTTCGACGGTCAATCACAATTTAAAAATTTCTCTAGGATAATATAGTGCAATGGCCAAGGTTCGTCCTGGTAAGCTACATTGCTAAAATAAGAATGAAAATATTATAAAGTCTGAGCATTTTTTTTAAACCGTGAAAAACTTAACTTCAAAGAAAAGAATGTAAAGAAAAAAATTGTAAGAAAGTTTTACATAGTGGCTGGTTTTTAACCGGACATACCGGACTGCACACATGTACTCTCTTTTGTGTCCTTGGGTTGTCTCTTTAAAGTCATTTTTTTTATGTAAGTGTTTTTACGCGTCATCGATATAATTTTGATCGTTTAAGAGGCGGGCTTCTGGCCCTGTCTGACAGGGCCAACCCGGGCTGAGAGAGATACATCGTCCCAGCAGTAAGACCGAGATACCCAATAAAAATGTCTCCCCGCTTGGGAATCGAACTATAGTCTTCTGTATGCTACAGCGAAGCGCCTAACCGACACCCGACAGACGCCTGTCTCTCTAAAGTGTGTAGAACACACCCTTGTCGAGGGAGGTTGGCGGGTGCTCTGGTGTGGGGTGCTCCTTTTTTTCTATCAAGCATATTATTATCTTCCCTTCTTCTTTTCTGTGTTTGTTACTCATTTGTACTTGCTTTTACTTTTACTTTTTCATCATCTTTTGCCATTAAGCGTCGTGGGGAGATGCAGTTTTCTACGGTAGGCCAGCTCCATAGTTCTTATAACACCTCTAATCTTCGGCACTTATTATATGACCGCATTTTCTTGCAAGTGCCGTAAAACTCTTACTAAAACAAAAACGTAACAGCCTTGTCCCCTGGACCAGAGGGCGCTGGTAGTGACGTCTCTGCATTAACTCTAGTACACGACACGCCAGTTCAGCTGACTCACGGCATCACTCCGTTGTTTACAGTCGAAACAACAATCTGAGAAACCTCAGCAAATTCTTAGTATCTATAATAGTTAAACTGTATGTTTACTGCTTGAGTCATTCATTTTCCCTCAATTTATTGTTTATTTTATACAAACAGGTTAAATAGGAGCGGGGTTATAGGGAAGTTGTGATGCTGAAAACTTTGATGACAAAACTGACTGAGTACAAAGGAGCAACAATCTTCCGTATACAAAGAATAGTTTGTTTAGTTTAGTAAGAGTTTTACTCTGCTCGCAACAGCATGAGATCATAATATTGAGCGCGCAAAACATAAGTTGATTGCATTTACAAGAGTTCAAAGCACGGCTTGATTTTTATTAATGGTTTAAAGGATAACAAATTCAGACTTAAAAACAACAATTTCAATCCTGTTAAAATAATAACTGCAATTTACAAACTATCACAATAATAAAACTTACATCTTTGTGTAAAGGCCAATGGCCTTTATAAAATCGAGAATTCTGCTGAGATCAAAAACGGAGAACAGATCTTTCAATTTTGTACATTTACAATATTCTTCGGGTCTATCCAAAGACTGAATGAAATCTGTGTCGCATCCGAGGAAAGCAAAAGTGAGTCGCAACGATATCGCATCCATCACATAAAACTGGGCGGTGTCCTGGTCAGATTTCCAGTCCTGCAGTGTTGATGCTGTGCAGTTTTGATTTTTCTGTCTTTATTCTTCTTTCTGAAAAAAAAAGACACTCCTCAGAAATAACAAAGACACAGCTAATCATCAAAGGCATACTTTCAAAAAAAAAACAACAACAAACAAACAAAGAAACAACAATAACGATAACAGTATCAAAAACGACAACGCATTACAACAAGAACAGCAACAAAGGAAACTGCAACAGCAGCAACGAAAAAACAGCAACAGTAATACATGTTGTAACAGTAGCATACCTAGGTACATAAACCTCAGTGTGTGGTTGACGGGTGTCCTCGCGTTAATGTGGTTTGCTCTTACTTTCCTATCAAACATCCATTGTCATTATCTCTCCGCTTTTTTTTTCCTTTTTTTTTCCTTTTTCTTTTCTTTTTTTTTTTTTTTTTTTTTTGAGGTGTAGCGGTCAGGCGCTTCGCCGTCATGTATAGAAAAAGTGGATAAATGCCAGTAACAAGACCCAGATCTGCATGATCACTGCAGATCCCTGTTTTTTTTTTTTTTTTTTTTTTTTTTTTGGAGAGGTGGGGAGGGGGCGAGGGGTTGTATGTTACACTCTTGTAGCACCTCTAATCTTCGGCATTTTCTAAAACTGACTGTGCTGCAAGTGCAGTGAAACTTTTACTAGAGTATAACTTTTTTTTTTTAAACCTCCCTTGCCGCCTAGACTCTGATGTAAAAGACCACTGGTGCAGTCCTGTAGCGACAAACAGATTATTGCATCAATTAATTGTTGGATTTGTAGTCTGTCCAAGGTTTCCTCAGTACATCCTACTAATAGACACGCGGAGATTAAATATTACTACGTACATTATTAGGAAATTATACTCACAGTCACAGTATGACACGCCCAACGCAGATTGACTGTTGTCGTGTAATGGTTATAGTTGTAGGCCTAATTTTATTGAATATTTTTGTCCTTCAACTGGTTTGCATGTCACGCTTGGCAGCTAGAAGGGTCGAAGCAGCCCTCCTCTGAATAGATAATTTACATTGGGACACTGGGAGTGCATAACTCTGAAAAATCTACATAATGCAGTACATTTAAGCTACCACTAAACGTGAAAAACCCCCCAGAAAAACCCATCATAGTATTATATTCATGTTTACTTTGAATATTATGCTGGCTCGCAGAGTACATCAGTTCTTTGGTTGTTGTGTTTTAGTTTCTTTGTTTGTTTGTTCGTTCGTTTTATTTTCGTTTGTTTGTTGTTGGGGATTTTTTGGATGGACAAGTCTCGTTTTTTAAGACACCAAAGCCATTTTGAGCAGAAAAAATGCAAGGGTTTTGGAACCTTGAAAGAGAAAAGGTGTTGAATTATACTTATCATTAACTTTTCTATACATGTTACCATATATTTCTTCATAACATATTCTCATGTGGTACCTATCTACCATAAACTTCTACTTAGTCCACCCAATCGTATGTTGTGAGTGTTCTGTGTGCCTCTCACTCTGAAAGCTTTTTATACGGGCATGGGATCAGGTTATGACGCCAGCTTTGTTATGTACAATTATTATAAATCTGGCGTGGGATCAGTTGCTTGAACGTCATAAGAGGTCAGTGTTTAAAATGAAGTTTCAATATAGCCCATTGTGTTAAGGTGGCTAATTCCAGCCACCGGATATACTTAAAGTCAAGACTTAAACATCATGCAACGTGAGATGCAAACAAAATCTCTCTCACAGACCAACAGAACACAGTCTCTCGTTTACTTGTGACGAGTCTGGCAGAGAGGAAAATGGCTCTCAAATCTATTTTGAAAAAAAAACTGCTTTTCTCAAGCAATCCCCCCC
>NW_004797801.1:251953-253136 GCF_000002075.1 Aplysia californica
CCACCACCACCACAACCGCCACCGTCACCACCACTACCACCACCACAACCACCACCGTCTCCACCACCACCACCACCACCACCACCGTCACTACCACCGTCACAGCTATCGCCACCGTCTCGTTATAACTCACTACTAGCCTAGTATATACCAGGTCCACGACCACTACATTTACTACTATTCTTCGAGCTCCCAAACCTGTGAAGTCCCCTCCTCACTTTCGATTCGGCAAGGCTTTAAACGGCAGCTCTTTTTTTCATCTCACGCGGAGAGTCGAGTTTCACCTTGACATTAATTATTTAGTTGCTTTGTTTGGGGACGAATTGTCCTTAACATCAAGCACATCCAACTCGAACCGGGACGACGGTGCTGAAGAATTTTTCCTTTTTTTCTTTCTTTTTTTTTGGGGGGGGGGGGTGGTTAGAATAAGCAAGACAGTAGGCACCCCACTTTAATTGTGTCTTTTATGCAGCTGTTGGTGTTGTCATTGCGACACATCGTAATGTTGTTGTTGGTGCCCCTCGATGCGCGGTCTTTCGACATTCGATCCGATATCATGAAGAAAAAGCTGCTGCTGGTTCTTTTCAAGTCTTCTCTAGTTGCATAGAGGGTGTGCGCCGTGTCTGATCTCCCACGGACAGGAAGCTCTCAAGCTCATGCCATGTGATGCTCAGTGCACATTGCAAGTCGAATTTAATTTGATCGAGTCGCGGCCAGGCCAGCCAGATTTTCCTTCACGGAGGCACAAAAGCTACCATTTTGGCACAATACGATCGTTTCGACTCGCGACCTTGAAAAACAAGCTTGTTTCATTTTGCAGGTCACACTCAATGTTAGTTTAATTCGGTTGTATTGTGCCGCTAATCCTTATTTCAAATTTTACTCAAGGGATGTTAATGTTGTATTTGACTAAAATTTCACATTAATTAACAAAGAAGAAAGACAACAATTTTTTTTGGTCTGGTGCAAACCAATGTCTCTGATCTATTTATTATAAAGACAAATAAATACTTGTTCAAAGTACATTTTTGTAAAAATGGTGCTTTCTATCAAACTGTGTTCCAAATAGTCGTTTCGTTTTTAAGATGGACTACTACTACTACTACTACTACTACTACTACTACTACTACTACTACTACTACTACTACTACTACTACTACTACTACTACTACTACTACTACTT
>NW_004797801.1:253799-260487 GCF_000002075.1 Aplysia californica
GGCTAGGGAATGGGTATCAAAGTTATAAAACAAGGGGATGAGGTGGGGGTAGAGGATATAAAAGTTATAAAGCAGTTCGAGGTCTATTGATTATTTGTATCCCCAGTTGTGTATAATAGCATTGTCTGTCATAGGTCTAACGATCGAGTTCTCTTATGGGGTTTGCTCCTTCTCTCTTATGAAACATCCGTCGTCAGTATCTCCCCTCCTCCATTTCGTTGAATATTACTATTTTGTATCACCTCACTTAAATCTTCAACACTTATATGACATATATGTACATGATGTATTTGTGTTGCTAAGCACTCACAAAACCGAAAGGCTCCAACGTTCTTTCTTTACAGTAAAGTTATCTAACAGCCAGTACCTCCAATGTAACGCCCGTCTCCAAAAAACGTGTAATAACAAGCCAAGAGGATTGACATTATTTTAGAAAACTCTCCAAATATCTCAAGTTAAATCAAGCCTGTGGAACAGCCGAAACTCTCTAAACAAAGAACCAGGCAGCACCCTCATGAATGTTGTATTTTGCATGTGTGGAACAAGACTAGAAAAAACCCCTCTTCAGCCGGTATATTCTTCGTCTTTATTACCATTAGAAGGCTACGTACTGAGCTTGACCTACTGATAGTTCAAAAGTTGTAACAAAATTTACCCTGACTGATACGGAGAAACAGCTACAAAACAAAACAAAAATTTGGATTGGAATCCACAGGGTAGGAGAGCAAGGGGAAGGCCAAATGGAGCTGGGAAAAGAGTCATACAGAATGCTGTAAAGAAAAATGGAACGACGTGGAATAATATTAAGAGCCTAGTCCATGATAGGGAAGGTGAAAAGTTGGGGTTTTTTGTGGCGTGTACCCTGATGAAGGTTGAGAAAGGTAGTGACGATGATGCAGTTAATCTCCCACTGGATAGACATGCCTCCACACGAAACTCAACATACATCTGTTATAATTAACTGCTTGTATGCTGTTTCTGAATTACTCAGAAAATTTTCTTCTCGTAGCACACATTATTAATATGAACACTTGTTGATGCTAATTTCATGCAGGGTGATTGACTTTTGTTAATGATTTTATTACAAATTGAATGAAAAAAATATTGCTTAATTCCCAGACATTGCCATTTCAAAATATTGAAAAAAATAAAAACTATTGGGACAAAATACATTCAATTTTCTTTTCTGTGAGAGTATTTCTTTCCTTCTTTAGTTGCATTTTAAAAAACTATCATAGCTTTCACTGTCTCTTTTGGGTTAACCATCCAATATACCTCAAAACTGCATTGGTTGTTGGGCTAAAAATAGCTCAGGTCAAGTGAGTTTCGTACACAAAAAATCCCCCCAAAGAAACCAATGTTCTCTCCAATTCACACTTCTTTGGTTCCAGTTCTTTACTTCTCTTTTACCGGCGTCTGTGGTGTAGCGGTTAGGTGCTTCGGCTTTGCACACGAAAGACCTGATGTTCGGTTTCTGTGTGCTGAGAATTTCTATGGAGTATCTTAGTATTCTTAGCATTTTTGGTGGAACCTTGTATACCTCATAGCCCTGGTCGGTCCAGACAGGCAGGCAAGGTCAAAGCTCGGCTCCTGGATGATCTAAATTGTGTTGATGAGGATAGACAAGAACACGTACGTTAGAAACAACAACAGCGACAAGAACAAGAACAACAAGAAGAACAACAACAACATGTGCGAGAGTTTATTCCCTCCAAAGCCCTCACCAACTGACCTAAATTAAAAACTCCATGTCGACGGTTCAGTTCAAGAAACCCGCACGCCACATTTTTCTAAAAATCGTGGGGGGTTTTTGAGACATATCTTTTCAATGTGAGGATCGGACGGTAAATAAGTTATTTACGGTCCACTCCTTATATCGAAAAGATTTGTAACGAAGAATTGTCTGCAGACACAGACAAGCAAAAAGCAGTCGATTTTACGCAAAAGGTGTCAAACAGGTTTCTTGAACTGAACCTGATGTATATGTATTATTCTTCCACCAGGTCGCCTTTGCCACGTTTTAGATAATGGCTCCCAAGAAATAACTTTCCCCATTAGTACTGTCTGCTATCGACCCATGAACTGATGCCATTAGTACCTAGCTTTTAAATAATTGGCAATGTGTATGCTGGCCCTATTAGCATCGCGATATTCCCCGTCTTACAAAAAAATTATGTTCTATCCTGGGGGGGGGTGTCAAAGCACGGATAAAATACATCATATACAATACAATGGATGATCCCTATGTTCTTTGTCTGACCGGAGCTTGTAATAAGACGCTGATTCTGTAATCTCTTCTGTTACTTTGTGTGAGCTTTTAAGCAGTCGAGACGACCAACAATCATTCTGTTCCTCCATGTTATCTTTTTAGCCAATTGTCCCTTAAAGGCGGTCATATACTTTATTGAGAGGTTAGTGTCGCCATAAAAGATTAGTTATGAGTAGGCCCTTCATCTATATACTCTCAATTGCCCTATACGTACTGTACTGTTCGATCATGTGCTTGCCGTTATTATACAAAACAGTCAGCCGATTAGACGTTATTCATATTATACATATTATGCACTTGTATGTGGTGAATATAATTTGTTTTTGTTTAAGCGAAAACATGTTGTTTCCTCCCTCTATCTGATCTACCACAAAGCTGGTATCATATTTTCTTTACTTTTGAATTGTTCTTTCGCGACCTGACGTGCAGAAACATTTTCCTACAGTTCACGCTACTTATTATTATTTTTATGTAAACCACCTAAATTCGACTGTTTCTAAAATTGTTTTTTTTTTAAACTACACTGTATCAGCTTTAAATACACGTTTACCTAATAATCACATGTTTCCAAATAAGTTGTATTAAAATTTGTACTGTAGAAATCAGAAGAAGTCAACACCACTGGAACCACGCCCTCACTCGATGTCACGGGACTGAAAAAGGAGAAGACAAGGAGACTGACGCTGAAGGAAAATTCTACAGCTGTTCATCATTTATCAACTTCCAGAAGTCTCAAGTCTAGAGAGGGAGAGAGAGAGGGGGGAGAGAGGGGGGAGAGAAAGAGAGAAAGAGAGAGAGAGAGAGAGAGAGAGAGAGAGAGAGAGAGAGAGAGAGAGAGAGAGAGAGAGGGGGGGGGGTATAGGGATCACGCGCCTTAAAAAGAAAGTGAAAGCCAAAATCAAATTGTTTGGCATTTTCAAATTTTGAAGCGGGATTACAATTGTTGGCCAGAGTTGGAAATTCTTCATTTTTTTCCAGTGAGAGTTTTATGGTATACTTGCAACACAAAAGATCATGTAATTGCCGAAGATTAGAGGTATTACTAGAGAGTAACAAACAAAGAAAAGAAGGAGCAGAGATAGGGACGATGGATGTTTAATAGGAAAGTAAGAAGCAAAGCACACCGCAGCACCTGCCAAACACCCACTTCTTGAGAGTAGATTCGTATTTGATAAAGCATATTATACGAATATCTTGTGGCTTGTCCTTTTTTTTCAAAAATTCCGCAAACTAGTAGCTCCACTTTAGTAGAAACTATCAGATGCCCCTTCCAACCAACCATTGTGACATAACATGGCATCAAAGTACCTTCTAGCATTTTCATTGTTGCCATCCGCAGCGAACATTTTGCTCGTATTACACATTTTATTTTGTTGGCAAACTAAAAACGCACTAAAACCAGAAAACGTTTTTTTTTTTCAGGAGATACAAAAATACTTTCACTCTACATATTATGATAGTATGTATTTTTTCTTGCTTTTCTCATATATTATTTGAAATCTGAATTCCGATAAAACATTTCGTAGGCATATGCAAACTATATCACAAATAAGGTAATGCGTTTTTGTTTTGTTTTTAATAACAATTTTGGACTTGGTACAATTTAACAGCTGGCCGACGATATATTTTTAATAGGTTTCCAGTCTTGTAGTCTAATAAAGTGGTCTAGAGAGTGTCTTTTCAGGTTCTACTTGTTCAGCCTGCTCCAAATAACGACAGTCTTTAACATGAACTAAGAACCAAGGATAAAATCACAGCCCAAGACTTGATAGAAAAGAAACCGAAGGTTTACGTCTTTACAAAGACTTAGCCTGTAGTAAGCGGGCACAACTGAACTACATATATCGGCTGTCCAGGCCCTGAGCTCAGAACTTGTGACGACCAGGTACTAAGTACAACCGAGTCTGCTCCAACGGCCACCTCGGTATAAGACAATTACATATGTAGTACCTTTCTCCTCGAACAAGGGGAGGGGGGGTCGTCTTGAACTATTCCGATATTACAGGCATGTCCTACCAGATCTTCTGCCAGCCGTGAGCATTGGGTTGATGAGACTGAGAACCATGTACAGTCTAACCTGCTCTAACCGCCACCTATCCAAGACAATCACCTGTACAAAAGGTCACTTTCCACTCCCTCCTTGCGTTTTTTCCCATATTATAATGTCACTATCCAAGACATCTTTTTAGCATTAGCAAGAGTTTTACGGCACTTGCAACACAATAAAGTCATATACGTGCCGAAGAATAGACAGTACCATACACAAAAAAGAAGGAGGGGAAATAAAGACGATAGATGTTTGATAGGAAAGAAGGAGCCAACCACACCAGAGCACCCGCCAACCACCCACCCAAGACGTCTACCTTTTTCTATATACATGTTTATGTTATAATGACACTGTCCAAGACTTCAACCTGCCTAAGGCAATCCTTTTTCACTTGACACTGGATGACTGTCTGGGACAATTTCGACAGTAAATTCCTGTAAATGGCTCCTGGTCGAGACGACCTACATGCCTTGTGTTCCTTACAATCATGTCGGGGCCCCCGTATATACCGGACCACAGCTCCCCGACATCTTAGACATTCTTCTTTTACTTCTTTTCTAAGCTTTTCTTGATCCTCGCCTTGTTGTTGCGGCGGGAGGAAGTCGAGAGAATTTCGTTTCTCTTTTTTTTTTCCTTTTTTATATTTTGTTTCTTTTTAATCTCTCAGTTTTAATTTCTTTTCTTTTTTCCTCTGGAAGAAAAGGGGCAGGGGTTGGGGGAGTAGGAGTAGAGGCAGAGAGAGGATAGCTTTCTCTTTTTAATGTTCTTTTATCTTTTTTTACCCTGTTGTTTTTCTTCTCACCAGCATCCTAATAAAACACGCCACTTCCCTGCAGAATTTTAACATCATCCACCCAACCATACTATTCCCTTCTCTTCCTCAACCTGAGTTTCGTTTTTTTTTCGTGTTTTTTTTTCATTAAAAAAATTTTAGTTGTAGTTTTTATTTTCCCCTCTCTTCCCGCGAGGAACAACACGAGAAAAGAAAGCGCGGAACCCGCAGCCACCCCGAGCGCACACGCGGAAGGCCATAAATCACCGGTCTTCAATTTTGTCCACAGCCGCCAGAGTCTACCCCCTCCCCGCCCCCCCCCCCCCCCCTTACCTACCCCGGCCCGGGGGTTGCCGGTGAGTGCATGTAGCTGCAGTGTAAGGTTTAATGGCGTGTTGCGAAAATGGCCCGGTTGATAATTTATTTACGACAGAAATGACTTTAAGTGCGGTCTGCGAACTGCTTAGAGCCGTAACGGGCCCACGAAGGTTGTTTGATCCCGACTCCGTTTCACGATGAATTTCAAATTAACGGAGATTGAAGCCTCTTGTGCTTCCAGTTGTGGGGAAGGCTGAAGAAGAAAAAATCAACCCTAAAACAACTGCTCAAAATAAAATGAAGTACATGTAAATTAAAAGCAACAACAATCCACAAAACCACAAGATGCAGTCAGATTTCTTTTAGTGCAGAACTACAGAATGAGAGAAGGTGAGAATGGAACGAATAAGAAAGCAAAGTTCAGGAGAAAGAGAGAAGAAAGAGGAGGCCCAGGAGGTGACGCAAGGAGGGAAGAAGGCGGCTGGTAGAGGGCGAGAAATGCATGTTATTGTGTAACACTGCATGATGAAGAGCGCCACAAACAAAGGAATGTGCTCTCTGCTTCATTGTTCGTCTCCCTCCTCAGTTGTCTGTTGCCCAGACATTTCTGTCACGACACGGTGGAATCAGGCGCTCGACAATTTTTTATCATAGTATGGAGTTATTGATATCATCTGAAAAGTTGTTCAACTGTCATGCTTTTGGTGAAATAAATCCCATTCATCTTAAATAGAAGTCGAGTTATCGGCATTTAAAAGGTAAAATTAGCGAGAAAATGGGCGCCAACGTCTGTTGACTTCCAAAGCTAGAGAGTCCCTGGAAACTACAAACTTACATTTTTTTTGTCCATCTGATCGACGCTTTTTCCTTAAAACCCATACAGAAATGAGTTTTTGAGTGGGCATAAAAGGTGTTGAGCCCAGAAAAGAAAAATCAAAAAGAAAAAAAGTCAACGGGCGGGGAAAAATTGAAGATTTCTTCGATTTCATTGTTTTGACGAGCGCCTGATTTCAGCACGATGCCTTGTTCAGTACTTGGGTGGCCGAGCCGGCTCTGGTGAGCGACCAGCGCCTCTTTAACATCTCACGAGAAGATCACACAAATATTATGTCGACCGAGCTCTTTTTGTGTGTGTGTGAGGAAAATAGAAAAAACAAACACCTAGTAATACCCGGAGATACTCAGAGAGCACACAATCCAAAAACATTTTTATTAATCTTTATTTATTTTGCTCTATTTTTCGTTGGTTGCTGTTGTTGTTTTTGGGGGGATTTTTTTTTTC
>NW_004797801.1:262198-263179 GCF_000002075.1 Aplysia californica
CAAAATTTCATTATCGATGACTTACTGAAAAAAAACCCATCGTGTGAGGCTGAGACTGCGTGCTAAAAGCCTTTTATTAACGTTTCTCTGAAAAAAAACTTCTTTACGAGTCACAGATATCAATGATCGCTTTTAAAGACAAACGGGCTAACCCAGATTTCGGAGGTTTCCAGAAATCTTGACCTACAACAAAAGTGGGCATTGCCCTACCTATAGAAGAAGTTTGGTTTCATTGATGTGTATATTTTTTTAGTTATAGAGAAAACTGTCCTTGTCTTTTAAAGAAACTGAACAAGGGTCCAAAAACTTAACCTTCGATTTTCTCAAAACAGCATTTTTTGGGATAGCCCCCTTGTACTTAAGAGCGACCATATATGTTGTAAGGAAAGACACAGTTTACACAACTCATGCCGTGTAACGTGTCGTGGTCAAGAACAGCTTCATGTTCTCTCTAGACAACCGACAAAACAATCGGATTTGAAATCTCAGACCACTTGAGTATATTTATTGCCCTCTATATAGCTTCATAATCATGTTTCGGTAACACACAGAGTGACAGTTCTCAAAATTGTGTACATCCAAGTACAATGAATTAGATCGGGGTTACCCTTTGATGCCCTTTAAATAACTGAAAATCTGGTATAAAATATCAACAATTTATTTAGGCTACTGTCACCATATTATTATTCTCGATGAACGTCAATATTTCCTTTTCTTTAACTCGGATAAAGTTGGCCAAAGGACCGTATGACTCACCTAGAGAATGGATTCTCGGCCAAATCATATTCGACTTATTGACATCTGCAACCTTAGCCTTATTCTAGAGGCTTCCAAACCTAACAAATTTATTCTGTTGGCCTTTATTCGGTTTCTTTTTAAGATTCGTGCCTTTGTTGCTCTATATAAAGCGTCTACGAAAGGTAGGGAAAACCGTGTATCCTATGCTGAGGGTGGGGAGTGGGTTGGTTTTCGTATTTTCTT
>NW_004797801.1:264671-267968 GCF_000002075.1 Aplysia californica
AACACACACACACACACACACACACACACACACACACACACACACACACTCCTCAACTTCCCATAATTTTTTTTTGCTCACAAAATTCATATTCCGCCCTGATCATTCCCTTTCCGAACCCGACCTCCCCGCAGTGTCATCTCTCTCCTCCACAGAGCCGAGGCTCGCTTGTTGCCTTAAAGCTGTTATCTTTCATCTATCAAAACAACCATGAAATTGATTTCGGAAAACAGAGCAACTTACTGTGCGCACACGGCTGCACGTAAAGTGCTAGCCTGTACACGTGCGGGCTTATTAAGAAGTCGCTGGTTTATTGTAGATGTCTGTCTATGCTTGCGTTGATGTTAATCTACGTAGCTGTAATGAACTTGGAAATTATACCCGTCCCCACAATTCGCTAATACGACCTTATGCAGTGGCGAGCACCGAAAAACCTTACTAAAAACCATGGTCAAACCGTGCCGGCGTTTGGGGTGTAGCAGTTAGATGCTGCTCTGCCGCATCGAAGATCATACACAACAAGATAGTACACTCCTCTCTTTGAACCAATTACATAAGTGTCCTCAAAATTCGGTGGCGCCCTCTTCGAAAAAGTGCGGATTTTGCGATCTGAGTTACCCTACTTGTGTGAAAAACAATAAAAGCGAAACTAACAAACTGTGCAATTCCTATTCTTTTTCTGGAGAAACGAAAGAGAGCTTAAAAACAAAGACTGCAGCGCCATCTGAACCAATGCGCGGACTTCCGCGGACACTTTTTTGGCTGAGTGAACTATCTCGTTATGTACGATCTTTGGCCGCATACAGTAGACCCGATTTCGATTCCTGAGGAGGGATAATTTTTCAAGTACAACGTGTATATCGGTCTTTCTGCTTGAATGTCGTATCCCTCTCCTCCCGGGTTGGCCCTGACAGGCAGGGTCGGAAGCCCGCCTCCTAAATTATCTAAATTGTAATTGTTTCGATGGGAACGTAAAAACATTTACCTTAAAAAATTATTGTGATTGTCTGTCTATGCCTGTGTTGATTTTAAACTACATGGCTGTAACGAACATAAATTTAAGCAGGTCCTAATAATGGACAAAGATTAAAAGAATTATACTTACTAGCAGGTGAATTTAAATAATATTTTAAAGGAAAGGGTTAAAGAGGAAATAGTGGTATGACTTAGCTTTAACAAAAATGTCCCATTCATTATTCAGTTTTGGTTAGCCTGCGACAAAGAAGCATCCTATCCGTGACGTGACTGGGGACCCCAGTGTAAGATCCTGATAAATCAGTCTTGAATTGAAATTTATATTGTGTAGGTTTAACGTCCCTTGTAATAAAATCGCAAGGTCATCTGAGTGGCAGGATCTCCGAATGTAATTTCCATCACGGATATGACCAAGCAAAATAGGAAAATTCGTGTAAAGGACACCACGTCGGACCCAGTGAGCCTCAAACCCTCGAGCCCACAAATAGATCGGTGATAAAGGATTTGGTCGCCTAACCATTGGACTACCGATGAGATGCAACTGTTAACCAGTCAGCCTACTTAAACAAAAAAAGTAAAGGCCGAAAGGGCAAGTAGACCATTTATTCCACTAGAAGAAAACGTGCTAACAAACTAATAGTGAATCGAAGTTATCACCTTTCCTCCTTTCTTTTCGTTTCTAAATTTCTGTGAGGGGGAGGGGGGGGGTTATTTGTTGTTGTTGTTGTTTTTAAATTATACATTTCTATGAATGCCGTGCCTTTTTCATGCAAACAAAAACAAACAAACAAAACAAAAATTCGTCTAAAATTGGCATAGAAATCAAAAGTTTCGATATACCGCCCATGATGTCATCATGTTGCCTCCCTCTCGCTGGGAGAACAGAGTTGCGCTCTCTGGACTTTTTTTTCAAATCTTGAGAGACAGTTCCGTTGAATTTTTGACTCTCAGCTCCGACTTCTGAGTTCTGCATATACAAGAAAATCAAACTGCACCATTTTTATTAATGTTTCCGAAAAAATAGTACCCTGAAATTGAGATTAGTGGTCGCTTGAAAATGTGGGCGTAGCCCTTCGAAAGGCTGAAGGTAGACAAGGATGGAGAAAAGTCGTTGCCCAATCATCATTGGTGTCCCAGTGGTCATCTAAGACTAAGGGATAAGTAACGTAAGCAAGGTTGTAAGCCCATTCAACGTAGGCTGTTATTTGTTCAAGAATAGTATCGAAAAGAATATCGATGGCTCACGCAACTGCGCATTTTCTTCCTTGGCTGGAATATTCATTCCAATTTCCTACCGCAGTCCCCACATTAACATTCAACATACATGTACTTGTAGCAACGTGTTAGGTGCCCCAACATCCTCATCCACAGTTATTGTATTTCAGCCCTGTTGTCTTTCTCAGCTGGGTGAACTAAGGAAAATAAGGTGAACTCTCTTTTCTCAAGGATAAAAATGCCGTTTACAAGCTTTTGTTACTTCTAATGTTCGACACAGAAAAAATATTGTGCCGCAGCTTCAAAGGCTCGGCAAGTAAAATAGATGTGGGATAACTTTTTAAAAACTACCAACAAACAAACAACCGAGAGCAAAAACAACTTAAGTAAAACCTGTGAGAAATCGTGTTATGGTACCTGGCTTGCAAGATCGGTAAAGGATTAGCCAATGTCTCCCTTCTTAAGATAATGTAGCCTAAGTTAAAATAGTCTTTTGCCTGCGAAAAGGGTCATAGCAACCACAATGTCGGCTCCACTGAGGCTCCACCCGGGTGTGCTTAGCTGGTTCAGTAAGATCCTAATTGAGACATTCAGCTCTCATATGACCAATGTGTCCTGCGAGTGCTGTAAAACTCTTACTAAAACTAAAAGGAAACCTCCACAAGACCTTTACCGCGAAGTCTCGCTGTGAAAAGTTCCTTCTTGTACAATCTTGGCGCAGTTTTCACAGTTATCCCCACAAAGTGTCTGGAAAAACTATTGTTCTTCCAGACACATCTGTGAGACCCCACCAGCATCAGAGCAATAACAACAATAAAAGGAAACCTTAAACTCACGCACGTATTTCAGAGAAACATCTGCCTTCTAGCATTGTAAAGATATCCTTGTTATGGGAAAGCTGCGCTTGTTTCTCTTAAAAACCGTCGATGTGATTGTAAGTCGCAATGAGGCCACTTGTAATGGCTGGAAATCAGGTGTAAGTGAGGGTATCGAAATAAAAGACAGGGAGAACAAATAACGATCATGGAGATAAATAAGATGACCGACAGACAGGCTGACAGACAGACAGACAGGCACACACACACACACACACACACACACACACAC
>NW_004797801.1:273602-275051 GCF_000002075.1 Aplysia californica
TGTGTGTGTGTGTGTGTGTGTGTGTGTGTGTTTGACTGTGTATGTTTTTCTGCATGTACATTCACTGGTATGAAAGTTTTTTTTGCCTGTCTTGATTGCCCACCAGCAGAGACGGAACAAAGTGAACGACGAAGATATAATTATAGTAACATGATTTGGGCCGTTTCCGCAGACAGCCAAACTCTTTTTCTACAAGTGGACCAAGGAACTAACGTCAAAGTAAACGGTTTCAAACATGTCCCTTATCAGTGACCATGAAACGGTGGGTTAGACCAAGAATACTATGATAGCTGTATGCTTCCTCGCTGCCATTGACAAGACAAACATTCTAAGCACCTCGGAAGGTATTTCTTTTTGTAAAAAGGGTTTTCCGCTACAGTCGTGCATCCACTTTCAAGTACAACTTGTGGGACATCACAGTAACCCCCTTTATCTGATTGTATCGTAAATATTTTCCAAATCAAAATCCCTTCAGGCGACAGACTACGTGACGGACGATTCCATTATTTTCAAACACTATGATTCACGTTCCCGGCGCACCAGTGCCATTTTTGTTTGTTTGAGTAAAAAGAAGCATATTGACACAATAACGGGCATTGAGTGCAAAGAAAACCCGCGGTGACCATTGCATGAACAAGGGAAGTCGAGTAGGACGAGCCATGAATCAGCCCCCGATTCATAGACAAGTATCCTAAGTCCTCTCAATTCTGAAGGATCGGCATATATAGCATTGGTCATTCTTCAGACATTTTCTTGCAAAACTGAAGGCAAACGAGACAGGGCAACGTACTTAGAGAGCCCAAACAGATGGTTGACGGATAAACATAAGAATACTACTAATATTATAGCTTTTTTGAGAACAGCCGGGCAAAGAATGAATAGCGAATCATGATGCCAATGTATGTTGTAGATCTGGCTTGGCACTTGATGATGATGACGTCAGTTTGACTCGAGGCTGTAAGAGCTTCCAAAATCAACCACGTTTGCTTTATCGCTTTGGGATGAGCCAAGTCTACACAATTCGACTAAGTTCGAGAGATCAAAATTACGGGCCAATTTTTAAAAAGAAATTTCGGTTCGGGTGATTTTTTAAGAAATTCTTCATTTTGTGTTTGATATTATGTTTCTATTAATAATTACATGATTTTGAGTGACTTAACTTGTCTTGATATGACTCGTTTTGTGCAAATCGACACACTGACATTTGGTGTTAACTTAAGCCTCTTCCTATTTAGATTTAATCCTGAGTCCACAACTTCAGTGTCCATGGCATTTACAAAACGACTTTAGTGAGTGAGTCTGGGGCTGAACTTGTAGCTCACAAAGAGCTTCAAATAAGTCAAAGTTATGGAGTGCCCTAAAAGTAAACATTTCAAAAGAAAGCAAATGGCAAAAACAGACAGGTGCTTGTAACTCTCACATCTCGCCACCATCAAAGTTCAATCCCCC
>NW_004797801.1:275221-276565 GCF_000002075.1 Aplysia californica
AAGAAAAAGGACCCCCCCCCCCTTTTCCAACCCCATAATATACATACGTGCTCCCCAGGTGTGTACCTCACTCATGACCCCACCTTCCCTTCACTCCTTGACAGGGAGAGTACTCGTGACCCCCGTCACTGAAATTGCTCCTACTAACTACTGGACGCAGTGCCCGCCATTACCATGATCTATGCGCGTGTAATGTAGACCAGTGTCTGAGGTGTAGAAGTTAGGCCCTTCACTGTCGCAGGCAGGAGACACGAGTTCGTTTCTCGAGTGAGGAGTAAAGTTCTATCGAATGTCTCAATCTTTCTGCTATGATGTAGAACCCCTCTCAGTCATGGTTGGCCCTGAAAGTTAGGGTCGGAAGCCCGCCGCCTAAATTATCTAAATAGTGTCAGTGGAGAGGTAAAAACACTTACATTTTAAAATTGCTCTTGTAGCAGGATATTGACAGACTGAGGGCGTGCTTTCTGGTCATTCGACATATTTGGGGTCACTTTAAACCAAAAAAAAACCCTGTAACTTTGTGGGGGTTTTTGGTGTTTTTTTTTACTTTCCTTGAGACTTAAAGGAAAAGGCAGGCAACAACATAATGCAAATTCGTCTTTCTGATTTGTTAATGATGATTGTAAATGTACCGCAATGTTGCCTTTGGTCCCCTGGTCGGACATTCATGTGTCCTGCGTCATTTAAGAGTTTTTAGAAAATAAATAAACAACAATAATGATAAAAGAAGAACCATACATTTTTAAATCGCTATGAGTTTCTACTGCTCGAACAACCTCGTCCTGGCTGGTTGGGGGAAGTCATTGGTAAGTCCTATTTTTTTAAATATCACTCTTTTTGTTCTTCTGTATGTCTGTTGTCTTGCTTTTTTTCAGCTCTTTAATCGCCTTTATTAACATGGTATTCGTCTCTTTTACTAAAACAAAAAAACAACCCCCCCCCACACACACACACACATCCTGCAAAACAGTATGTTTCTGGTAAGCACGTTCTAAACCTTTTAGGAAGTCATGTGAAGGCGGTCCGTTTTAAATAGTTTATTTATTTTTAAATAATTTATTGTTTGTTTGTATTGTATTTTGTTGTTGTTTTCCTTTGCGATTGGTTTTTTTTTTAAAGCACACGTATCTTAAAATCCCCACACTACTAATGCGTTTGACTACTACAAACTTCACACCAACAACCTGCGGCCTCTGTGATGAATGACCTGTCAGACTACTCATAGCAAAAGCTGGAAAAACGAAAGAAGACAAAGAACCTCTTGAGCACCAAACATTCAATCAATCAAATTATCCACCACTCACCCCTCTCACCCCTCTCACCCCCTCCCTTTGTACACCTGTC
>NW_004797801.1:277715-282324 GCF_000002075.1 Aplysia californica
AGACTCTCTCTCTCTCTCTCTCTCTCTCTCTCTCTCTCTCTCTCTCTCTCTCACTCACTCTCTCTCCAAGAAGCGGCATAACTTGGCGTACCATTAACGGATTTCACTGCGTCTTGCACAACAGGCCTCTCACTCAATCACGGGTCTCCCTTCATTGGGCAATCCATCAATGGCGTCGGTGCACACAGGTCAAGCTAAGGGAAAAGCTTTGAGTTTCGTTCCACTCACTCTCACTTTTTATTCCCCCCCTATTAACCCAACGCATCAGTGGCGGAGGGACGGTCGGTTGTGAACTTGACTAGAACTTGCTAGAACGTGAAAGGTCGTGGTCTAAGCTTTAGAGAGATCTAAATTCTTTTCCTCCTCCCCGGTACACTAATTACAGCCGAACTTAACCTGCTCCAGCGGCCACTTGTCCAAGACTATCATCTGTTCAAACGACCCCTTTTCATTTCGTTTCTTTCGGTTGTTTGGGGTTTTTTTATATTAGGATGACACTGTCCAAGACATTCACTTGTCACTTTTCTTCTCAAGAATTGGTGGCTGTATTTGAAAATTTCGACTGTACATCAATCAGGGGGAAAAGTCTTATACCCCTCTTTCATTCGGACGTCTTTTTTTTTGGGGGGGGGGATACGTGTTTTAAGGTGCTAGCAACTGTATAAGGTCATATAAGCGGCAGGAACACATTGTCGGTTGGTAGGAAAGTTTGAATTTGCCCTGGTGACGGCCGAATCCCACTCTCATCGATTTTAGACCACAAAGTTATCTTTAGCTTGCACACTGGACCTCTGAGATTTTTCGCCCTTGTCTGAGAAGGCTAGGAGTAGATCTTTCCTGCCAGAAGACCAGGGGTATAGCTAAAAGACAGCAGTAAAAAGGAGCCAAGGAGTAACAGTAGAAAGCGTGCAGAAAGAGTCAGAGGCCCAGAAGAGGGGGCAAAAGAGGTGAGGGGGGAGAGAAGAAAGTGCAGACGAAAGCAGACGACAGAACATTGCCAGAGAGCATGTAAGGAGGTTAAAGGAGACACTTTTAGAGAAGAAAATTTTTCTGTCGCTACCCGGATTCGAACCCGGAACCTTTGAATGAGAGGCGGACACCTTAACCTCTAGGCCACGAGAGCCCCCGTCCTTTCTCTCAGGTGAAAAACGTCTGGGCTTTTCCAACTTTATTCGGAACCAACATTTTTCTATGATGTACCCTCTAACACATTGGTCTTCTCAGTAAGATTTCATTTACTGAGCAAAAGACCTTAATCTGCTGCGGGTGAGGTCTTAAACTAGCACACTGCATATATTTTCCATTGGGTAGACCCCCAAGATTTTGGTTTAATTATCAAATTTTTGTACCACAAAAAAGGCAGAGGACTAGATTGTCAAGACATACTGATTAGCGCAAAATGTGAGGAATAAATCATGCTATTTCCGTGTACATCCCGTCACCAACACCCTTGTCCAAAAGCCTCCCCCCCCCCCCTTCCACCCCACCTCCTTATTTTTCCCATGCCCCTTGTTACTTCAACCTGCAGAACCTTGTCGCCAATCTATCAACCTCGGATATCGATTGTGCTGTAAATGACCCGGAAGTGTGCCCACGTTCTGTCTCCATCACGTGCACTCAGGGACTCAGGGCCCGCCAGCCGCCAGATGGCGCAACCCGCCGGAACAGACGTCAGCACCTGCGGAAGAAGAAACTTGGACAAACTCAGACTGTGCAACTCTCTTGTGGGATCATTCAGAGGAACCAATTTTTGGGCTGTTTTTTATTTATTTTATTTTTTGGTTAGTTTTTTACAGCGATCGCAACTGCATAATGTCATATTTTAAGCGCACTGGACACATTAAGCATTTCCAGTTTGGTCAGAAACAAATTTGAATGTTGCACGGGTGGCAGCCGAAGCCAACTCTTATCCATTTTAGGACCACCAAGGGATTTTTAACGTACGCAACTTGCACAAGGGGCAACAGAGACTTTTTTCCCGTTATCCGAGAAGGCTAGGGATTAGATCTTACCTACCCAAAGATCAGGAGTGTGGCTGAAAGACAGCAGTAAGAAAGAGCCAAGGGGTAGAAAGCAGCAGAAAGAGTCAGGAGCACAGAGGAGGTAGTAGGGGAGGGGGTAGGAGGCTGAAAGTGGAAACGAAAGCAGACGACAGAAGACGATTAAAGAGGGGGAAAGATGAAAGGAGACATTTTTTAGAAAAGAAAATGTTATGTCGCTGTCAGGCTTCGAACCCTATACCTATTGAATGAGAGGCGAACACCGCACGTCTAGAACATGGAAGCTCCAGAGGAATCTTTGAATGGGAACGCTGGAACGACACGGTTTATACATATAATATTCATTTTGGACAATCTCAGACAGTGCTACTCTCTTGTGGGATCATCCAGAGGAAGCCCTGAACAGGAGCGCTACGATGGCATGGTTTGTACATCGATTCGTTTTGGCTAGGGTTGGAGCAGTATTATGTGGCGTTGGTCAAGTTCTCAGACTCGCAACCGTAAGGTCGTAGGTTTGAACGTTGTGTCCTTGGGAAAGGCACTTTACACGAATTTTCCTCACTTCACCCAGGTGGGAATGGGTACCCAGCTATAGACAGTGAAAGATCGTGTCACTTTGTTAGTGTTTGAGCCCTCAGCTTCTTGCACTGTATGCTTCCCGGGAAGCTGAGAATGTTTCTGAGTGTTCTGTGGTCTTCTGGGGTAATACTATAGTGTAAAGCGCATAGAGTTGCTGTATAGCGGGGTTATGCGCTATACAAATGCTATTTTTTAATATTAGTGCGAGAAAGTATTGGATCGAATGGTTGGAGGGCGCCACGACTAGGTCCCACTTTTTCTCACTTTCTTTCTGTTGTTCATTTACAAATATCGAAGTGACTGTCTTCATTGAAAAGTTGTCTTTGTTTGTTTTGTTGTTGTTTTGTTGTTTTTTCTTTAGGAGGGGGGGGGGGGTGTTAAAAAAATTACATCAAATACATTTAGCCAAGATTGCTTTAGGGTAAATTGAGTAAATGACTTGACAAATACGGAATTTGTGCAACAGTCTCTAAAACATGCTGAACGTCTCTGACATGCATTATACTAAGATGCAATACTATGAAATATCTCACTGAGTTAAAACACCGTTATAGACAGAATGACAACCTCACCACTACCACCGCCACCGCCACCAATAACAACAACAACAAACAAACAAACAAACAGAAAAACAATCAAACAAACGAACGAACGAACAAATAAACAAAACAAACAAAAACCCAACCGCAGTATGAAAAATGAACGAAAACCAATGTAATCAGAGGGATGAATCTGTGAAAACCATATGAAGGGGAAAAAAATAATGGTAACAGGAATTACATATTTATTTCATCGCTCCTCCCCTTTTCAGTCAACCCTCACATTGCCCATTTAGGTTACCGCTTCATCCCTGTGTCCGCCCATTTTCTTCAATGGCTTTCCTCTCTGATTATCTCTTACTCCAGTGACTCTCCCCTTCTTCATACGCCCCTCCCCTTTTTATGCCCCTCCCCTTTCCTTAGGGCCACCCCACCCCCACCCTTTCCCCTCTTCCCTATTTGTAGATCCCTTCTTCTCTGTCTTCATACCCCTACCCCAACCCCTACATTTTTTTTGTTGCCAGCAGTACATCGTCAGTATTCTTTCCCATCAAGCGAAAATATCTAGCGTTGCTCGCCAGCGGAGGATGGATATCTGTACACGTATCAGTCAATCTCCTCTCTCCACTCGTCTCCCTCGTCATAAAAAGTAATCTTTACACTCTTTAAAACCTCTCGCGTACAAAGTGAGACCGAAAGATTTTCTAATAGCCATCAGTTCTAGAGTGCAGTCTGATACGCTGAAATGAAGAAACCAATGTTTCTTTAAAGAACTCATCGCTAACGGTACCGCATGATGTATGGGTTTAGGGTATGAAAATTTATGTTTTCTTTCTCCAAAGTCATCACCTTGTCACAACTATAATCAGCTTCCTTAAAGTTTTATCTGTAACTAAGAGGTATTGCTGAAAAGGTATATTATAGCGGTCACTAGGACAGGCGTCAGGATCTATGTAGAGCGTGACCCCTTTCTCATCATCCATATTGTTGGAAGTTTGGAAGTTCATAATAAAATTATTTAAGTAAATGTTTTGTGACCCTCTCGACACAATTCAGATTACATATTTAGGAGGCGGGCTGCTTCGAGCCTGCCTTCCTGTGCCAACTCGGGATATAACTTTCCAAAAGACAGACGGAAATACTCGACTGAAGAAAGAAAATGTTCTGCATGCGGCAAAGGAGGGCCCAATTGCCACACCTCTGAAACCGGAGGTTGGAAGTTAATAAAGTTCTAAAGTTAAAGATCCCCCGAGTAACAGCTTCGTCTTACAGGCGAATTTCATGATCCGTTGTCATTCAGAAACAAAACCCACTCGAATCCTGGCTAGGACACCTAGGGAGATGGCAAGGTGTCCAGTGCCAGAGGATAATTTACGTTCCGTGCCCTTTGTAGTTACACACGATGAGCTTATAAAGACATTGCATTTATGTCATATTGGTAATAATGCATTGTGGTAATAATAATGATAACAATAGTAATTACAATAATAA
>NW_004797801.1:282424-284525 GCF_000002075.1 Aplysia californica
TTATCAATGGAAGTTTACAAACATCAACTACTACACATCTCTGACATCATCGGCATCTGTGGTGTAGTGGTTAGGTGCTTCGCTGTCGCCCTCAGGAGACCAGAGTTCGATTCCCGAGAGGGGTGAAAATATTTATAGAGTATTTCAGTCTTTTTACTGGGACGTTGTGTCCCTCTCAGCCTGGATTGGCCCTGAAAGTTAGGGTCGGAAGCCCGCCGCCTAAATTATCTCAATATTGTCGATGGGGTGTAACAACACCTATATTTTTTTAAATCTCTGAAATTATGTTCGTGTGAGTTGTATACACCGTTCTCCTTCTTTTATTCACATGTTACTGTCCAGTAATATCAAGAGGCTAGCCCAGGATAGAGAAAGGTGGAAAGTGTTTGTTTGTGGCCTATACCCTGGTGCAGATTGAGAAATGTAATGATAATGATGATGATGATGATGATGATGATGATGATGATGATGATGATGATGATGATGATGATGATGATGATGATGATGATGATGATGATGATGATGATGTGTAAACATTGATTATGGCTGCAATTGTTAGAGGATAAATGAACAAACGAATATCTCGTATCAATTTCCATTTAACAAATAATACGTAATTATATCAATAAATAAGACTTAACCCCCAAGTTCATTCTCACTCTCTTCCGTTTCTGTCTAACAAAATGGGTGTTGTGGGTGGTTGGCTGGGGCTCTGGTGTGGTTTGCTTTATCTTTCCTCTCAAACATCCATCGTCCTTAAATCTCTCCTCCTTTATTTGGGTGTATGTTACTCTCTTGTAACACTCTAATCCTCGGCAGTACTTTTTAAAAATTATCTCCCCTCAGCGATCATGTACATAAGTAGGAGAGCAGTCGACGCTACGCTAGCCTTTCCCTGGCCACGGTCTCCAATTTCGGCACATCCATGTCCTGGGTGATTGCCTCACCCTTATTGTGCCTCTAAAGCTGCCAGTTGGTGTTCCTCGTTTTCTTTTTCCAGTTGGTCTCCAATACAAGGTCTGATAGGGCATCTTGTCTTCAGCATTCCTAGAACATAGATCTATCCTAAATATTTCCACCTTCTCCTTTTTAGGGTAGTGTCGATAACTTCACTTTCAGCTCTATTTCTTTATTTCTCAACTTCTTTATTTTTAAATTGTAACGAATTCATTCCAAGTTATTAGTCAAATTCTTCGTAAACTTTTGTTTGGAAATGTTTTAAAAAATTTTATTGTATTGTTTTGTTTGTTTTCCATACCTCTGAACCATACGTCTATAATCTAACTGTATTGCAAGTGCCAAAAACTTATGAAAACAAATTTTGTTTTTTAAACCAGAATGAGTGTTGCAGTGAGTGTCCAGTCGGCGTCAACAAACCTGCTCCTCAGTTATTCGCAGGGAGGAAGGGTGGATCTCTGACCCTATTTCAGTCTTTCTCTCAAATCACACGTCGGAAGGTTTCACGAACTACCTATCTTTACTACGTCTTCCCAAAGAACATAATTATTATTTGCCTGTGGCGGGTACACTAAGTTTTACCTAGAAAAACACTTTTGAGCGTATTTACTTACTGGGGACACGCATTCTTGGCGTCAACAACTTTTTTTTTTAAAGCGCATAACCCCGTTATTTACACACATTTCTAAATTCGGTTTTCTTCAACTGAAACTTGAAAAGGCAGACAACACCATGCATATTATGGAATATGCAAATTCAGTTAGCTAATTTGTGTATGATGGATGAAATGTGTTGCAACATTGCTTTTGGTCTGTCGCTGTTTGGACATACTATTATTAGTCCCCAACATCCTTAAAGAAGTAAGCACAGCCCTTTCCATACGCACTGATGAAGAATTGAATATTTCCAAGTGAGGTTAAGAGACTCGAAGATCAAAGAGGGGAACTGAATACGAAAAGTTAGAGTTACAGATGGTACGGTACAAGAAAAAAGTTTTAGTAACTTGACTCAACTATCTCTTGGGGTCTCCATTCCGAACTTGGTTGATCTACAGTACTGCGCACATGTGGGGCCTCCAGTCTTTGTGGGGCCAACATGGTGGTGGTCATGAAGTCATGCATGAATGACGATATATATATATATA
>NW_004797801.1:284690-286129 GCF_000002075.1 Aplysia californica
TGTATGGGTATGTTTCCGAGGTCTGTCCCAAAAGTAAGTTTCAATATTCTGTAAATTCAACAATTTTTATTTTTCCATATATGAAATTTTTGTACAAACCTTCATAAACAAGTTCTCAGTTCAAAATAACAGCCGTTGAGGTCAACGCACTGTTTCGTCCGCAGTAGCCAGCGGTCGATAAAACCCCCACAAGTGACACAAATTTACTGTTAAAACCCATGGTTTACTTTGTCAGTCATGAAGAAATAACTTTTTCCGTGATCTCTGTAGATCAGAAACGTCAAATCGACCCGCAGGCCATGTGAAGTCTGCAGGAAGATATTTTGCGGCCTTGACTTGACACCAAAGTTTAGTGTTAGTTCGGCCCTCCCTTAAGCCAAAAATAGCTCAGCAATGTAAGGGGAAGTGCTTCCTGGTCTCTGGTAGCAATGTTTTTTTGGTTTTAGTAAGAGTTTTACGACACTTGTAACACAATAAGGTCACATAAGTGCCGATGATTAGAGGTGTTACAAGAGAGAAACAAACACAAAAAGGAGGAGAGTTCAGGACGATAGAGGAAAGAAGGAGCAAACCACACCAGGGCACCCGCCAACCACCCACTAGCAATGGTTTAAGTTGGTAAGAAAAGCATATTATTATGAATGACCCTTCATGATCTGGCCTTCTAGATCTATTAATAAAGACAGAGCATTCAGAGGAAAAAAACTTGAAACATTTTTTTAAAATTTTGTTTTGTTTTGTTCTTTCCTTTTGTGTAGATTACTAGATCCAGCTTCAACTAGACCCTGCCTCCAGTTGCCTCGGATAATTTGTGTTTGAGTCCCCTGCTTGGGAAAAGTGTTACAGTCGCAGTGACAGAAAAGAGGGTTCTGTGCCTTGTGTGAATGGTTTCTAAGCGTGGTGTTTATCCACTTTTTTGTTTTGTCTATTTGTTGCTTGTTATTTCGGCGGTTGGGGTATTCAGGGTAGATAGCTGTTTTGGGTTTGGTTGTTGTTGTTTTTTAGGAGGGGGGGGGTATTTTTGTTTTGTTTCATATATGGCCAGTTACTTATTTATTGAAAAAGAAGCGATGGTGTTAATGTTAAGGGAGACCCTTTTCTATTTTCTGTTTGTTGGATTTTTTCTTCCTTGGAAGGGGATGGGTGTACACAAAATAATCGGGAAGCACTCACCCAAATAAGGCGTCCTCCAACAGCACCTTCTCCTGGCTTTAGTTTTTCTTCTGTTTATTTTGTACCTCGTGTGCCTAGCCTTATCCCCACACTACTATACGTACGGACCCCTAATGTATACACGTTTCTAGTTTTTTAAAAAACTATTTTGACAATTCACTAATCGCGTCTCTGCTTTTGATCTCTCCTTCTTGCCCCCTCCCCCACCCCCTCACCTTATGATACCTCCCCCTCTTTCCCCCTCCCTCCCCCTTTTCTCCGTCTCT
>NW_004797801.1:287849-290449 GCF_000002075.1 Aplysia californica
TCTCTCTCTCTCTCTGTCTCTATCTGTCTGACTGTCTGGTTCTCTCTCTCTCCTTCTCTATCTATATATCTATCTATCTCTCTATCTTTCTCTCTCTCTCTTCGTTTTCTCTATATCTCATGTCTCGCCCACCCACCTCCTTGTCTTTCCCTCCCTCTCCCTCATTCCCACAGTTGACCACCCAACACTGAGATCCCCCGTCCTATTTCGCGCATGCTCAGACACAGAGTTCCTGCTAGTCACCCAAACTTCCGGTGGGACATGATGAGATGAACATTGATCCAACAGCCGTACCTTACAACTTTGTCTCGGACACCCTTTTTGGGCCACCGTCCCACCCTTTTCCCTATTACTATCATGATGATGATGATGATGATGATGATGATGATGATGATGATGATGATGATGATGATGATGATGATGATGATAGTAGTAGTAGTAGTAGTAGTAGTAGTAGTAGTAGTAGTAGTAGTAGTAGTAGTAGTAGTAGTAGTAGTAGTAGTAGTAGTAGTAGTTTCATTATTGTTATTAATTATTATTATTATTAATATCCTCCCCATATATTTTGAGGATAGAGACGTAAACAAAGAAGCATACAATATTTCCAGAATGAAGACAAAACGACATTGAATTAGAGAATTCTGGCAAGATAACTAGCCACTAAGAGGCACATTTTGGCAAACAAACAAAGAAAAAAAACAAAATCATGGAGTGTTGTAAAACTGTAAACTCGTCTTGCCCAAATTACCCCCCAGGACCAGTCACAAGTGTAGAAAATGGGACGTTGTGAAACGTTCCTCTTTCGTGCAGTTACTTTCTAACCTGTTGACACATGCCTATAATTTTGTTATATCGTTATAATTCTGATCTTTAGACAGCCAGGAAATTCTCGTAACGTCACCTACCTTTTTATATAGTCCGTCCATATCAAAGCCGAATTTGATTTTCTTTCTATATCTACGCTGGGCGTTTAAGTTTTCAATTCGTTCACGATTATTATTGTAAAAGAACATGTAATAAGACCTCTTAAATTGAATCGTTTTTACAGAGTTCTAAATACCAGTCTATTCTGAAAGCATATACTTGTCAAGGGGCTATCAATATGAACGAATAATCCTGTCAAGGGTAAACACAACTAACTCTTTTGATCACCTGTTTCTTTTTTTACGTGTTGATCTGTAGCGCCCGCTATGTCTTTTTCCCTTGCGTTTGTGGAGTAATGGCTAGGCTCTTCGTTTTAGTATGTGCAATACGTGAATTCAATTCCGGAGTCAGGAAGTCTATTTTGTTTTGCATCCCCAACTTTCTTATGTGATGCTGCAGTAGGGCTGGGCAATGAGTCGCTTTAGCAAAATCTGGATAATATGTTAGTGCCCCTCTTCAGCAAATAATAGAATTTGAACCGCTTCGGCAAATGGGTTAGAACCACTTCGACAAACGGGTTAGCATCACTTCAACAAATTATGGGTGCACGCACTTCGATGAACGGGTCAGGAAAGAAGGTTAAGAGTCTGAATTCGGATAATGTTTCATTGAGAATCATCCGGTTATCCTTGTAGATTATCCGGATTTTGCTCACCTCTATGCTGCAGTCCCTCTCAGTCTGGGTTGGCCATTACGATGCAGGATCGACCAAGCCCACTTCCTAAATGTTCCATTTTAATTACGTCGAAAGCGTAAAACACTTAAAAGAAGAGAAAATAGGTTTTTCCTTTTGGAAACTCATTGTTCAAGTTTATGGTCTCAGACTCAAACACAGAAGGTACATTTTGTATTTTCATTTTGAGATAAGGACATGATAACTAGAGTATTTAGTCGTTTGGATAGTCAGTGGGAGATTGGAGAGGGGGGGGGGGGGGGTAAAGTTTTAACATTTATTGTCAATTTTCACGAAACGAGATAAAATAAACCTCCTCAAGATTACCTAGAAATAAACGTTGTGTTCCCTGGCCATAAATAAAGCATCGAGATTTTCAGCAATTTGGTAAGAATTTAGGCCCCTCTAAAGATGACATGTGAGTTTAATTTGGTCCGCCATAAAACCGCGATTACGATGTAGCAGAACGTTTCCTCTAAGTACGCTGTCTTTCAAATAAAATTGACGTTGAATACTTACCTCTTAAAGGGTAGTGAAAGTAAACAAGGGTCGGGTATTTAATGTGTTAATGATTTGCAGTTTTCCTTGTGGTCTGAAAGGAGAATGAGGTTCTCCATTTTTCACTTGTTAGGGGTCCTTAAGACTTTTTAAAAAATGTCTCTGTTATGTGAGTATATGCATGTATACGTACATGGGTGTGATGTGTTTGTGTGTGGTACATATATTTTACGTATGGACTTATGTGTATGTACGAGCAAACGTGTTACGCGTGTATTTACTTATGAACGTGAAAGCTTTATGTGCATGTGCATATATGTGTGTACATAATAGGTACCTACCTGTGTCTGTCCGTTTGTCTCTCTCTCTCTTTCTCTTTGTCTGTCTGTCTGTCTGTCTCTCTCTCTATCTCCCCCCCCCTCTCTCTCTCTCTCTCTCTCTCTCTCTCTCTCTCTCTCTCTCTCTCTCTCTCTCTCTCTCTCTCTCTCTCTCTTTCTATTTTTGT
>NW_004797801.1:291309-296175 GCF_000002075.1 Aplysia californica
GGTCTGATTACAAACCGACAGGAGGCAGATGGGGAACCCTGCTTGACAGATTTTAGCACTCACCGAAATATGTGTAAGCCACTCTCTCGCCGACTAACATTATGAGAGAGAAAGAAATAAAAGGAATGAAGGGGAAGAGAATTTGAGAGATGACTGAACAGATAGAGCGAGAAGTGTGTATGTGGATGGGAGGGGGTTGTCTGAGTCCCATGACTGATAAGAGAGCAATTATTGTGGTGTCATAATTATGGTGTCATTATCAGATAATTATAGAAGTATAATAAGAACTCTTAACTTTCGCGCCGACGACTTTGGAGTGTCCAGTGTTATCTCCTGTACCCAACTCATTTCGGAACGATATAGATTGTTCATCACGAGAGCCACAGAGACGAGCTAGCTAGCAGCTGGCTTTCAGCATGTCGCATCTAACAAAATCAAAGTGGTGTCAATTCATAGGCAATTTTATAGTTCATATATTTTGCTAATAATTGTACAATTTATACATCAACGCATGTATGGTTGTCAGTAGTCCAATATTCTTTAATCTTCCCCTGTTGTTTTTGTCTGTATGTCCTGCTTTTGTGCCGCACTAAAGGGACTTTTATCACGCCAATATACTCTTCCTTATTAAAATATTATGAAACAATTCTCTCAGCCTCAGTGTTTGGGCAGACATAAAACGGAAGTGAGATAACCCTGTGGAGCTCAGCGAGTGCACCACACTTCGCTTCCTGTTGTTCTTGGCTACATTTACATCGGGCGGAGTGAAAGAATTTGGAAAAGATGGGGAGAGAGAGAGAGAGAGAGAGAGAGAGAGAGAGAGAGGGGGGGGGAGGGAGAGAGAGAAAAGGATAGGGAGAGGAGGAGCTGTGTTAGAGAGAAAAGGAGAAGAGGAAGAGGTGATGAGTAATTCATCATGTGTGTTTTATATGTGCTTTACGTGTGTGAATGTGTGTGTTTATTTGTGTTTATTTATCAGTGTTTATAAAAATGTGCCGAAGTGCACATACTTCTGTACCCAGCAATATGTGATTGTGATAATAACTGAAATAGAAAGAAAGCAGCACGCTGTGTGAATGTTCGTACGTTTTTATGTCTACTCTTGTGTTTTGCTTTCTGTCTTCAGACCCTGACAAAAGAACGCCACCACCCATCTCTACTACAGTCACAAAACGGGCACGTAGTGAAAGTTTTCCCATTCCTGGACTGTGGTGGGAGCCCACCTAGTCGTCCCTGTCGTGCCGTGAATAGGCCCAGGTTTCTCCAAAGTCTAGTGTGCTTTTGTCACATGTCGCCTCAGGAAGACTGGGTGGGAAAAAAAGAATGTATTACTGTGAGAGATTAAGCTAATTTACCGTGTCCTTATCATTCCCCAATAGCCGGCTCTGTCCTCAAAGTTACCTTTGTCCTCTCCGTGAGGTAGCTTTAACTCCACATTTCGAAAAGGGTCCGTTTTCTGAGTGGTGAGGGCAGTAGCAGCTCTTCTTTGAGGGTGGTTGACGAGTGCTCTAATGTGGTTTGCTCCTTCTTTCCTATCAAATATCTATCTTCCTTATCTTTCCTCCTTGTTTGATTGTAACTCTCTTGTAACACCGGTAACCTTCGGCACTTATATGACCTAGTTGTGCTGTGAGCACCTTGAAACGCTTATTCAAACAAAAGCCCTTCTTTTGATTGTCAGAGAATAGTCTCATTAACTACATGTGACGGCTTCTGTAGTTTGTTCTGTCAGGTTTGCCTGTTAGCAAGCTGTCTGCTAGACTAATTGGTTGTCTGTTTGAGTGGTTGGTTGGTTAGTTAGTTTGTTTGCTTGTTTGGTTAGTTGTTGGTTGTCTGTTGGGCCAGCTGGCTGTTTGGTTATAGTAGGTAGGCTGGTGTATTGGTTTGTTGTTGGTTGTCTGTTGGGCCAGCTGGCTGTTTGGTTATAGTAGGTAGGCTGGTGTATTGGTTTGTAGGCCGGTTGGTTGCATGGTTGGCTACTTTACATTTGTTCATTGGTAAGAAGACAAAGGAAGAACAGAGAGGAAAGTCGCTTTATCAGCCTTTTCACGCCGAGAAAAAAAAAGAACTCCCGCTTTTTCTGCCTTCACCGATAGGTCAACATTGTCTGCAATATGACTATGTAGGCCTACATTAAAATTTTTGCTTATTGTCCTGTGTGGGCCTCGTGCCTTTCAGCTATTACTAGCAAGGTCAAACTTTTTTCTAGATGGTTCAAATCGAGGGGCCCGCAATGGGGTGTCAGGCTACAGGACAACGTTATCAGTTCCCTAGAGGCCCGTGGAGTGGGGGCGTGGGAGGGGGGGATAGACCTACTGCACACACTAGCAGTAGATGCAACCCCTCTTATGGTGGAAAAGTACACACGATCACGAACATCTGTGCTCAGTTATGCTCTTACAAGTGTGATATTTACTTAAGTGTATGCTATGTCACCTCTTTCCCACCTTTCCCGTTTTCCTGCACTTTACCATTGGAACAAAATGCTCCGCTTGTGAAACGACCGATTTGCGTCGGTTTGGGCATTAAGCCGATTAGTTTTATTATATGTTTGGTTAAAGAAACTGCTCGTTGGGGGGATGACAACGTAACTAAATCCGCTGTGATAAAGGCATTTATATTCTGTTAAACGACTTAGCCCCTGGACATAGGCGTGAGCGCCAAACCATAGGTTTGCGTAAGACGTCGGTTTTTATGTAAATGGCATTTCGTCACCTCAGAATTAAAAAGTTCTATCTGCTCAGTGCCTAGATTTGAAAAATTTGACGTCAAAAATGTTGAGTTTCACTAGATCTACATGTCAAGCTTTTGAGGATGCAATTCTTGGATTATCTTGATAACGACTCCGAATATTTTTACGATTTTCATAGAGCAGATAGAGCATTTGGTTTTCTACCTTAAGGTCGTAGTAACTCGAAACCTCCAAAAGTGTCAGATAGAACTTTGTACTTCTAAGGTAGCGATTGGTTTAGCTCTGACGTAAGGATAATTTAAAGGGCAATCGGTTCAGATCGTGATTCTGACTGTCTCAAAATAGGGTCGGACAAACTGTTTTTAAATTTTAAAACAAAACAAAAAAATGCATCAACTGGAGATCTACTTTATAGTGCGAGACTATATTCTCAAGACCATGCACTGACATGTTGTGATACTTGCAAAAACTTGAAACCTTGTTTTATTCTTTGATTTCTTTGACGGTGTTGTTGTTTTTAGGAATGCTTACAATGACCTCATCACAGCAAGGGGTATATCTATTCACAGAGCTTTCTATGAGCTGCTGGGTGTAGCTTTAAGCGACTTTGAAAGAAACCTATACGTATATATCAGCAAAGGACTTCTTCCCAGCCTTTGTGAATAAGATCATTATAATTTTTTTGGTAGGAATTCCATTTATGCTAAACCCTAAACATTGTTTGGAGAAACAGGACCAAATAGATCACAAAGAAGTTTTTTAAATTCGAGACAGCCGAGGCTGCTCCAACCCAACAATGTGACGACAGTCTCGGTGCTTCTTCGAGTCTTTACC
This sequence comes from Aplysia californica, assembly GCF_000002075.1. Taxonomy (NCBI): domain Eukaryota; kingdom Metazoa; phylum Mollusca; class Gastropoda; order Aplysiida; family Aplysiidae; genus Aplysia; species Aplysia californica. The sequence continues at coordinate 294,836 of NW_004797801.1, forward strand.
TTAGTTGATTTTCCGGGATCGAAATCAATTGCGATTTTATATGTAGTACTGTATATCCCATTGATTGTGAACATTTTAGAAGGCTAACTGCAAAGGCAGTCATTTCCTAACAATCGAACTCTTTGTCATCCGTGCGCTCGCATTGTGGGTTTAGACACACCTTCTGAACACTGTAAGGATATTCAAAAGACGGAATCTCTGGGGCGCCATGTTAGCTCTGTAGTTATCATGGTGGACAACGGAGTGGATGGGATAGCGCTGGTTCGGATCCTAGACAAGTTATTCTCGAACTCAGGTCGTTTTGTGGAGTTTTTAAACTATTTGACTCGATCCTTTTGGATGTCACACCTCTTGAATAACCTGACTGTGTTGATATGGGCCTTGAACCCATACACCTACTTTTTCTACGGGACTTCTGAACATAACATTCACCTCATAAAGAACCAACCTAAGCTGGTGGGATGTCTTGAAAACTGTTCAAACAACCTGAAACCAAAAATGTTCCTTTAGGGAAATCGAACCAGGGACATTCGCGCTGGAGACCACCAGAGTATCAGTTGAGTTGCAAGCACTCTTAGCTCGGCGCAGATGTAGCAAAAAGTACAGCCGAGCCTACTGTAAAGGCCACATGTCCAAGACAATCACTTGAGCGAACAAAAACTTCCCATTTTACCCCTTGCGGGTTAAAAAAAATATAATAACACTATCCAACAACCCCACCTGTCTGAAACAACTACTTTTCTCCCCGATTATAATGGGGGATCGTCCTGGAAAATATCGACTGTATATTATCGCTTTTAAGCCCAAGGCTGGAATCCCGAAAAAAGCTGTTTGAGAAAATCGAAGGTAAAGTTTTTGCCCCTTGTTCCGTTTCTTTAAAAGACAAGGAGAGTTTTCTCTATAACCAAACAAATATACCCACCAATGAAACCAAGCTTCTCCTATAGGTAGGGCAATGCCCACTTTTGGTGTAGGTCAAGGTTTCTGAAAAAACCCCACCGAAATCTGGGTTAGCCCACTTGTCCTTAAAAGCGACCATATTACTATGTGCAATGGAGAAAAAAATCTGAATTGTTTGATAGTTTTATCCGGACCCAACTCCAGGGCCAAATTGGTGGAAATCTTGCCTTTGGTCACGTTTTGGCGTAGGTTTTAGTTCTTATAGGAGGAGATTGCTTGATTTTGAACGATCACGTCAATCTTAAATTGGCTGGCTTAGTGACTGGCTTTCACAATGGAACGCTTTGTTCATTTATTTTCTCCCGTTTGTAACATTTCGTATTTCTGTCATCATCATCATCATCATCATCATCATCATCATCATCATCATCATCATCATC